>NC_140301.1:51376249-51583749 GCF_964211825.1 Aythya ferina
TAAATCTGGCTGCTGTAAACTCATTATACGCTTCTATCATTTATTCTGTCCATTAGAGTAACCAGTGTTAGTGCTTTTCCTCCTACTTGAGCCTGTCAAGTACTGTTATTTATGCTCAATAGTATTAATATCTCTGACTGTATTATGGTTGTGCACTCAAAATTGCTCATACAATCTAAACTTGGCAATAGTGACTGCATCAGCTACCAATAATCAAAAAGTCTCATGCAACTTGTAAGTATTAATAAGAGTCAATAATTACATAAACATAATTAACCTCTTCTGCTTACTATAAAGAAACATCAGTAATTCTGATGGCTTTAAAAAGATCCCCTTTTTCAGAATCAGAGAGTGTGCCTATATTATAAACAAGAGAATTAAAGATTTGACAGTATGATTGGAATGTTTCTTATTTTCAGTTACCCTTGGCAATGACTCTGCTGTAACCTGACTATATTATGTTATCTGTTGTCTTTAGGTAGAAGAGGGCTTAAAAGTTGATTTTTCTTTCATTGCTTGATTTCTGTGGGCTAATTTCACCAACAAAAGGATATTCTGTTTTTCTGTAACAAGAAAACCTGTTTGGTAATTTGTGACCATAGAATTAGAGCAATACAGCTAAACTAATATATATGCAATGGCTTCATTATGCATAAGAGCAGGCACTCTTTACTTTGCAGCCCAAAACACACAAAGCACCCATTAGAATGAAGAGGCCTGTGATGTCTCTTCATGTGCAGAGTGTAAAGGTACATGAATGTCCTTGCTTGTTGGCATTTAATTTACCAGTTGCCTCTGTAGTGGAGCCTTGGCAGATTCAGCTTGAATCTGAAAGACAGGCTGTCATACTGAGAGTCTGCTGCCTACTGCTGAAATTGAGAGGCTTGGCAGATATGCAAACAGTAACTGGGTTTGAGTTGTTTTGATTACAAGTTAAACAGAAAGTCATTGGCAGGGCCAATATAAATCTGCTTATTTTTTTTGGCAAAATCTGTGGAGGTATTTCTATAGATTCTGTGGAATTCTGTAGCACCTTGATTTCACATCAAAGAGCATCCACCTCTGAACCCATTCAGTGGATAAATGTGTCAGAAACATGAGTGAACATATTTAAGTTGCTGAGAGCTTCTGAATTCAGAAATATAAAGCACATTAGCAACATGCTATACCACACCACCTTTGTACAGTTGTTAAATTCTGGAACCTGATGTTTCTTCCAAGCTCAGGTAGATTTTTGGAGTAGTAAAGTAAGGTGAGTTAAAAACTGTTGAAACAGGATGGCAAAATGTTTTTTTTTAATCAAAGTTCTGGGAGGAAAAAAACCACCACAAACAACAAAACCGAACCAGGTCTTGCACTCAGTAATGTTGGCTGGAATGCAGAGATATTTTACCAATATTGTAAAATTGTATTGCTTTTTATTAATCAAGATTCCCTGAAGTTGCTGCCTTCCTGAATGCAGCATTTTCACAGTGATTTGGATTGCTACAATTTAGCTTGCAACTGTCTTTTTTTCTGCCTTTCTTCAATAACTTGTCTGAAACACCTTATATGTCCAAACATACAGAACTGATAAAATCCAAATGCTCATCCCAAATTTATTTCCTTACAGAGTTCATTTGTCTCCCTCCCTGATCTGCAACACTGAGTTGATAAAAGTAACCTAAACTGACACTGTATAAGCAAAAAAAAAGGAGTCTGTACACTTTAATTATATGTGCTTTTACAGTGCAACCTCTGCTTGATTCCAACTTAGTGCTTTAAACACTAACACATCCTTTACTAAAATTGCCTTGCAATTTTAAGGCAAAACCATGTTAATTTTGGAGGGAGGGAAAAGAATACATATAATTGTCGCTCCTATTGTTTCTGTCTGTCTGGCTGTAGACAGATTTCTGCAAGGCTGGCTAGCAACAATACATTGATTTACGGAGGCAAGAATATCTCCACAATTGCAAGGCTAAGACACCTTTATTTGAAAACTGAGAATCTGCAAAATGTGGCAAAGTTCTTGGAAGGAACCCAAATGCATGGAATCTTTTTTTCATTTTTTTTTTTTCTCTCCACTTTTATCTGCTACTTTGCCTATTACAGCTTTCTAGGTGGAAAAAAAAAAAAAAAAAAAAAAAAAGCCCTGAATTTGCACATCTTATTATATAGCTCAAGCTAAATTTTACAAGAAACTAATTTGGACAAGTTGATTAGAATATAAGCAGTGTTATCTAAATGCTCTTTATCTCCAGATCTGGCAAACTGAAAAAAAAAAAAACCAACACATTATTTTCCTGAAAGAAGTAAGGGTATGTTTTCTTTGAAAACTGCTTCACTTTGCTCATGCTGAAATTCCCTTTCCTTTAAGCAAATGGAATAAAAGAGTTTATATGAATGGGACATATTGCACTTCTGGTAAAACAGATAACAACAGCATTTTAGGAATTTCATTTTTGGATCCAGGTTGAAAAGATACAGAAGCTTTTTGCTTCTTTTTGCCACCTTTCAGTGTTCTATATTCTTCTCTTGAGAAAAGTGAATTTAGGAACCTTTAAACATGCTCCTCCAATGCTGCAAGCCGATGCAAATTTTTAGAGAATGCTTACAAATGTCAAATCTCTCTGAAAGTGATATACTTTATTACTGTTCTTTCTTATAATACAAACATTTCAGTGCAGCTCGGATCTTATTTTTCAAAATACACAGGATTTTGATATATGGACAACAGGAGAATATGTATTTTAGATATAATGCCATAAGTGCTTAAAAGTTATTTCTGAGCTGATTTAACATGGAAAATCTCCAGGTAGATTAATTTTATAGGCTGTTTTTATGGGTGTAACATTTCAAGATGAGAAAGCCGTGCTTCTGAAATTTAGTTTCGGCGATTTCATTGGCACCTCCATTTCCATCTTTTATTACCTTAAAGTTGAAATTTAATCTCATTTTTTTTTTTCTGATTTTTACTTAATTTCTGACTGGAATGGCTGGAGCTGTATTTCTGCACTCAAGTTCTGTTGCCTCTATTGCTGTCTTGTTATTTACATCCCAAGGAAAAAAATATATATATCATTACAATAGAGGTACTAAGATAACTGTGTTTAGAAATTACAAGATCTCTGATACTGAAGATTTTTACTGGGACAGGCAGCCAGAATGAGGTTAAGCAGATGTCCCCCAAAAGCCTCTTTCCAAACGGCTGAGTTAATTCACAGTGGTAAGAGCAATCTGCCCCAAAACCAGTTGCTCTATTGTGGTGAACACAGAGCCTGAAAATGCAGCCCTTGCACAGGCAAAACTTCCAATTGAAACACGACTTTGTAAACACCTATTTCTAACATTGCCAACAGAGGCTGTTGCAGTAAAGGGGGAAAGTGGGCTCTCTAAAAGAAGCATGTTTAGTGTTGTTTCTGTATGACTCTTAATGTGGATTCAACACACACTGCATTGGAGATGTGTGTAGCAAATGTCTATGCACAATAGCACGCATTTACGTATTATGCACTTTTCTGTATTTCTGCAACATACTCCAGAATGCATCGTAACTCCATATGAAAAGTGGCTTTTATGCATGCGCTAAGAATGCTTTATAAATCTCAGTACCTCAGCCATTTGGTGGGTAGTTGCTGTTGTTATTTTTCTCTTTGTACCAAAGAGCTGGTATGTATTCTGGCCTGATGGCCTGCAAAATTACTAAAAAAGAGACATACGTTTTTAGATTTCAGGAGTGCCAGTGATGGGAAAGAAAAAGGAAGCATTTTAAATTCTGATGTGTGCAGGGGGTGTGTGTGTGCATATTTGGAAATTCACAAAATAACACTTTCAAGGCTATGGTCTCAGTTTTTACGACTGAATTACATACCTAAAAAAAATTGGTCTCACTAATATAAATGCTGAGAAACTCAACTATTGTGGTGCCAGTTGTAATAAAGAAATTTGCTGGGAGAGAATGACAGAGATACAAAACACTGAAGAATGATGATTTCCTCACTACCAATACGATTGCATAAATTAGGTGTACATAAGTTCCCAATGATTTATAGCACTTGAAACTTACAAAAAATGATTACATTTGATGTTTCCTTAGAAAATACAAAAAAGCTGATGCTTATTCACAGAGTCGATAAAATAATAAGGAGCTAAAGTCAGATTTTAGCAGCTGTTTCTTTGAAAGATTTTTGTATACCTTTTATATAAATTATTTTCTGTAAATTTTCCTTGAAAATGTATTTAATTAGGCAAACTTGCATATATACTATTTGTTGATCTGAAAAAAAAATCCTTTTAGTTTTTCTCCTCTTGCCCTCCTCACACTTAGCCTATTAGTGGAAGTGGCATTTTATTGATTAGATATTTAATAAGAATATTCTTCTGTATTTGCACAAATATTTAACTCTTTGCATGGTAACTGGTGTAAAGGTGCCTAAGAATGGTATAAGTAAAATGGGAGAATGAAGAAAAGACACGACAAGAAGAAGTAATTGCTTTTCTTCAAAAGATCAGATGTGGTATAGTTGTTTGAAAAACAATCTAAACAATGTTTTGTTCACCATTGATTTTAAAAGCATTAAAATTAGTTTTTATGCAGCAACACTCATTAAGCTTTTATGTATACTGTGTAGGGCGAATAGTTAAAAAGCAATAAAGCATTCTGCTGTACAATATACTTTGCCAGTTGTCAGAAGAAATAAAATACATAGATTCAGAATGTTTCTTTCCTAAAGAATATTGTGATATTTGCCATGTTAATTACAATCCAAATAAAGCTATTTTATTTGTGTAGCCTTGTAGTTGTAGATGACTAATACAACTGTTATTGAAAGTGTTGTGTTTGGATGTTGTGTGTTCATACAGATGAGAAACGAGCACCAACCACGTATATCCAGCAATTCTTATGTTTTAAAATGAAATCTCCTCTCAGAAATTAGTATTCCAAAATCCTATTGTATTTTTTAACCTCAACAGGCAAAATGAAAGTGCCGTTTTGTACAATTTTCTTCCTTACTCCCTTTAGTTTCTCATGTCAATATCTGCATACAGAAGCCAGTTCCTTTAATTTCACTGAAGTAGTTAAAAGTTTACTTAAAAATAAAATCTGGAAACAGCAGACTAGTGGCCAAGGAAAGGAAACTTATTTTGTTATGAATCATAAGAGCATAACCTCTTATTTTGTATCTCAAAAATGAAGAGAGGAGTATGTGTACAGTACAATAACTTGCCATCAGAGAGAATAATGCGTATAAAAATGAACTCCTGTTATTGCATTCAGGTGTGTTTGTGAATAAAAAATGGAATTTTGAAAAGTCAATTAAAATGCATTTTAAATTCTTTAACACTAGAATTCTTTAATGTGAAAAATTTGCTAGACAGTTTGTCAGTATTGCTGTAAGCACTGTGCTGTGATCATAACTACTTTCCTCCA
The DNA here is from genome assembly GCF_964211825.1 of Aythya ferina. Classification (NCBI taxonomy): domain Eukaryota; kingdom Metazoa; phylum Chordata; class Aves; order Anseriformes; family Anatidae; genus Aythya; species Aythya ferina. The sequence continues at coordinate 51,381,663 of NC_140301.1, forward strand.
CCCATGACTGTTAGATGGCTCAGAAATGCATTACAGCTTCCTGTTCCAAAAGAGAATACTCTTGAAAACATGGAAGTACTTATAAAGTAAATAAGCTTTAATTAAATATCATTGTCTAGCATTAATCTTTATAGCTCTGTTCCCTATGGAAATAAAAGTGGATATTCAATTTGTTTTGATTATGCATGAATTTTAACAGCAGCTTTATTTGTATATTGCTCTGTTCTTCAAGATAGAGGCATATTTGTGTCGGCCATAAGCCATTAAGAAAAAGGTTCCTCATTAATGTGAACTAAGAGTGACTCATTTTTATTGTATGTAAGTAGATTGACATTTAGAAAAATTAAATATTATTTTTAAGAATAAACAATTCATGTGTTGCTGGTATAACTTTGCCTTTCAGTCTGAAATCCCAGTTATTTTCAGAGTTAACTACAAAGTGAAATATAGAGTTTCTACTGTTAAATAGGCATCATTTTTAGTACCTTCTAGTTTCAAGGATCTTTGATCCCACGAGTCAAGGTATACTTTTATGCTACAACAGAGTCTGCATAGTGGATCTGCCTGTCCATGAAGAAGGATCAGAGCACATACTTAAATCCTATTTTAATAATGTCGTGTAAACTAACTCCGGTCAACAAAGCATCTTCACCCTCATGAAATTTTGATCAGTTTTACCATCTTCACATAAGAAAATTTCATGACAACCAGGTCAGGAAAGTCCACCGAAGTCTAGCTGAGTGCTAGGGCACAGTGACATGGTGCATCACACTTCACCAGACTCTTATAGCTCTCATCAACAGAACCTCTGCTTTTGGCAAAGGGAAGTTAATTCATTTTTTGGCAAAAAATGAATTAGATTGGTGCTCTGGTGCTGATCTAATGGTGCCCTCTGTACTAATTACTGCTCGGGGAAAAAAAGGAGGAGAAAGGAGGTCTTTCCAGCCAGCCCAGTGTTGAAGAACAGTTCATGCTCTGGCTTCTAGTAGTTTATGGTTTTCCACTAGTTAGCAAGACAGTTTTAATGGTGAACCAAGAGATAGGCCATAATGTCCAAAATAATGAAATTCTGTATCATGGCACAGTTTGAGGATGCTTGTCCTCAGTGCAGTACACTATATTGTTTGTTTGTTTGTTTGTTTTGGTAGCTGTGCTGTAAGACACACTTTGCCACTACACTATTGCTGTGCAGAAGATGTCAGAGAGTGTTTAAATAATGTGTAATGGCGTGTTGCTCTTTCATCACCTTGGGCAGTGGATGTCCCCTGTGGCAGTCATCATGTGCTCAGTGCTGAAGCTTAGAAAACAGTTTTAATTCTGTCTGTTGTGCCCACACAGTTAGGCCAGTGCATACATTCAGCACAGAAGCATTATCCCAATATGTAACATGAGATTTAGTGCTGAAGCCTGAACAAGCTGCACCAGCACAGACCCTGGGAAACATCTGTGGCAGCAGCAGAGCTGAGGGTAGCTCCATCCAGGTGGAGAATAGACCCAGGAGAGGAGTTCTCTGCACCAGGGCAGAGATCCCAACAATTCCTCTTGCAGTCTGTTTTCTTACTCAGCAAACTATGTGGATGGAGAGGAACAAAAAAAGAGAAGTGAAACATCATATAAAAGGAAGGATATAGCAGAATGGGGAAGAAGCATTCTTCTCATTCTTTCACACATAACTTCACATATAATAGGGGCTGAAAGACAGAATATTTTTAGATGGCCATCAGACTATGTATGATCAGGATCCCAGACTTCCTACAGAGTCAAGAGAAAGGGATGGGTTCTTAATATTGGTGTTTTGAGTTATACTTTAGAAGCTCCTCTGATTATGTAGAAATCCTTGACATCTATGTTAGGTGCCTGAAATTGGACAACAGAGTGTTGTACGTGGTTGGTATTCAGAGGTTACACTTGCTGGGTAACCTCTCCTTTTCATTTAATGGAAGGTAGACATGGGATTTTGGCTACCTGGTGACTACATTGGCAGTGTCACAGCTGCAGGCCACAGGTGTGTTCTCTCCACAGGAGTCCAAAAGATATGGTTGAATAATATACTGTTAAAACTGTACATCTGATTTATAGTGTTAGTCTTTAGCTATTGATTTTTGAAATTCTTTATTTATCCATTTATTTATTTATTTATTTTCTGCTGGATGAAGATTCCCCTAGTATTAAGTTCCTATTCTCTCTAGAGGCATGTCTAAAGTATAATCAAATTATCCCTTGCATTTCTTTAAACTAAATAAATTGAGTTCTTTATGTCTTTCACTCTAAGGCCTGTTCTCCAATCTGTTAGTTGTTCCAAAGTGTTTCCAACACTTCTAGAACTGATCCCACTCCTCTTAAAGACACATACAACTTATCTACTTCTGTTCTGTATTCCCTTGTTTATCCATCTAAGGACAGAGTTAGTCCTTTTAGCTACAATGTCACACATTAAACTCATGAGCAGCACATGAAAGGGATTAATGGATCTAGGAGTCAATTTTTAAAAGTTTACACCAGAGTGAATGCTATTATAAGAGCCTTTAATGAGAATGAATCTGTGCAAATATCACTGTCGGCACCTCTTCAGCATTTGTTTTACAGAAGAGGTGGTTGCACATTAAATGTCTTTTGGCAAGAGACTTAAGGATTCCAGTAGGAGCAATATAGCATCTACCTTTTGGTACTCTATGCCTTGAGAGATCATATTGTTTCCTACTTGAGTAAGTCTATCAAAACCTGCCCTTGTTCTGAAAAAGCATATTTTTGTTAACACTCATTTTCAATTTTTCTAAACTTGCCAGTAAAATATATTTCAATGGGTTTGTTCAATGTGGTATGAACACAGAAAAGAGGATATTTACCAGTAATGGGATAAAAGGATACAAACAGAAGATGAAAGTTGAACTGAAAATGTTCTGAGATGGAATTTAAAATGTTGATTATTTGCCATAATTTCATCTCTAAATTATAATCATTTCTGTTAGAGTTGCTACTTTCCAGTGTAAGTGAAACTCTGTGAGGAATTGTGATAACTTAGGGAAAGTACATGGATTAAGGGGTGAAAGAAATGCAGACATGAGGTCGTGGTGAGAGGAAATGATGAAAGACCATAATAACGTAGCAGGAAATATCAGAACATGTGACAAACATTCTGAGGACTGTGTGCATTTTACGTGTCAAATTACTTCCAAAGAGATTCTTTGGAATTTAAAGGATAGTAGGGTAAGAAGGTATACTGCAAAGCTCACAGGACCTAATTATGTGGGACAGATTAGTCTGCAAGACCTTCATAATTTGTCTAAAGATGTGGCTGTAGGAGTAAATTAATGAGCAGGTTATTGCGAGTGACTGTCTGAAATTCCAGTTGTGCCACATGTAAAAGAGCTTATGTGCAATAAACAGAAAACTGCTGGAGGTTTTAATGCGTATCTGAAACAGCATAGTGACATAAGGGAGATAAGAACAAGAGGAAAGAGTTTGCAGTGGTTCACTTGAGCAATATAGACTCAAATGTCTGGTATCAAGCATTATAGAACTATAGTTTAACAAATTATAATGAGCAAATTCTACATCATGATAATGAAACAGCTTTTCCTTGTCAAATGTGGCTCATCTACTACCTTGAAATACCTCAAGGTATTTAAAACACCAGCAGCAGAACTAAGGTCTTAGAAGAGTTAAAACAGAAACAGTATCTGCAATGGTAGCCTTCAGTTGGGATTCAATTGGTGGCAAAAGTAGATGATAAGCAAATGTAGTGGCCTGTTTTGTGTGAGAAATTTCAGATGAGTGGGAATAAAGGTGTCTGTGAGATGTCACTAAACTTAGCAGGGAGCCTCACAACCCTGTTTGTCTTCTTGCTGTCAAGAAATCTTGAAGAGTGGTTAAAATTGTAACATGGAGGTAAGAATTATGTTCAGCTGCCCTTCTGTTTATTTCATGAAAGAACGGAAAAAAGAGCTGTGGGGTGGTGGTTACTTCACTAAGCCAGAGTAAAAGGTCTGCAGCCACTGTGCAGACCCTGGGGTGGACACAATACACCATGCTGCTTGAATCCCAATATTATACTTGCTGTTTTATGAAATAATTGTGAAACTGCAGTGTGCTGTATGTACTCTTTGCTGTCCTTTAATGGCTGGTCCATGTGGACAGTGGCATACTACCACTATATTAATTTCTCAGCTAGTTGAAGTAGCAGAACTTTGTGTAACGATCCCAGTAACACTGAGAAGGCATTCTGGGGATCAGGGTACTTTAGTTTTTTCAGTGTTCATGTAGTTCAAACTAGCTTTAAGCTGGCATTGTTCTGGTTTTGTCATTTAAGCATGACAGGCTATAGTACTGCAAGGGAATACCAAAAATATATCTCATTGTGCTATATATACTTAATTGGGTGAGAGAAGCAGCAAAATGACAGAGAACAGTTGTCAAAAAAATAAAATTAATATATCTTTATAATATCTTGCTGAGGATCTGACAAGCTAGGTGATATACTAGGAAATCTGATTCTTATCTAAAGCTGAAAAAGTGTAAATAGCAAACTTTGAATCATTAGACCATAGATCAGTAATCAATCCAGACTCCTGCATTGAGCATTTAGTGTGTTTGAAGTTCTGTTTAATTGTAAAGGCAGGGAAAGATAGCTGAAAATCTCTGTTCTCATTGTAGCTGTCTGTATCTTGTTTCCACTACCTGTTTTTACTGTTTCCTTTAGTTTATGCATCTGGAGATGAGACTGAAATGTCCTTCAGTAGCTCCAAGAAAATTTTATTTTATTGGTCAAGGTGTTTAGCCAAATGGTCCTAAGACATAAATAGTTTGCAATTCAGCCTGATAAACTGCTACATCACCAGAAAAGTTCATGCAGCATACTCTTTGAAAAAAAAGTTCTAAAAAATACAGGGACTAATCCCTAGCATTAATCCCTATCTGATGGGATGCATGGTAGTGAACACAGTCCTTTTTACAATTAAAACAATTTCATCTTGAACAACAAATCATAAGTTTGTGTGCATCATTGTTGTCCAAATAAGAGGATATATCTTGAGAGGTGGACTGTAGTAATTTTTTTTTCCTTTAGTTTTCTTTATTTTAAATATACAAAGTCATAATCACCTTAGAAATGGTTTGCACTGTGCACAGCAAAGTTCTACTGGTTCAGAAAAACGAGAAAATGTTCTTTGTTCAGACAAACAAAGTGTTAATCCTTGTTCTAGATATTGATCATCCTTAGTAATTGCACTTCATTCCATTGCCATAGACTACCAGCTACGGAGGCATCATTTTTATGCTTTTTATCTGATTTTAAAAGTCAAGTTTATAGGGAGTGTACTTGCACTCAAAATGTGAATATGAGTTTTACCAGTGCTCTTAAATAACTTCCAGTGTCAGTGTAACTGACATTGTGTGCCTGTAGTTACAGGTGTTAGCCTTTCTGTTGTGAAACCTTCTACTGAAGAGAGATTTGGGTTAAGGTAGACAGAAAGTGTTCTTTGCATTGTTGTTCTATATCCAAAATTCTAAAATGTGTCTATAATATTTGGACATTTTTATCATACAGGAACACAGAAATGTATATATATCAAGTTGTTTACTTTCTCTTTCATTTCTTCAAGCGGCTTTAGATGAGGTGACAATCTAGAGACAAATTACTTTTTTTTTTTTTTTTTTAATGTTAAAATCAAACATACAAATTGTATGGTATATAAAAAGATATTTAAAAATGCCTTTGATGAATTTATGAAGCTCCACAGGATTTCCCACGGGAGGATTTCCAATAAGTCTGAGAGCAGTATGAATGTGTACCAACCCACATACACTGAGGCAATTGCACAAAAAAGTTAGTATATAGAAATGGAAGCTGGTTTTATGAGTGAATATTGAAAATGATGCTCTCTTGTGTAGAGAGCACTAGTGTGTGTGAAACCCTATGTGCTTTTTACATAATATGCCTCTCTAGTTAACATATAACATAAAGTGTCACAGATCTTTTAAAGCTTGATTCACTATGAAAGAAACACAGCCATCTGTAGTGTGAAAGTTTATGACTCAATTGTCCACACCTTACAAAGTGATTCAGCAAAGACATATCTGGGCCGTGGAAACTTTTTCTTCCCTTTTTCCATTAGTTCTTACTTTGAAAGAATAAAAAGATCTTTGAGATGTAGTATGCATTTTAACTCTTGCAGAGTGGGACTGTGTGTAGATTTAAGCATGTGCTTTTAATTATTATTACCATTTTTACTTCACAAGGCCATTTCCTGCTTCTGAGTCATATTTTGAATTTTCAAAGGTGGATTAATAAAACCTGAAAAATGGCAAGTCATTTTCAAAGTGATGGGCGTATGGATAGATTAGATTAGACAGAAATCTGGACAGACCGTTGGAGAAATGTTGTTAGACAAAATGGGACTTCTGCAATTACTTCTAGTCCAGTTGTGACCCATTTTGTAGAGGTTACACAGTGCTATTTTTCAGCTTTCTTTTTCTTACAAATTCAAAAGCACTATGTAGAGCTTCAGTTGTTATCCCATTCTCATTTCTCATGCAAACTATGAGCTAATGTCCAAAATCCTTAATCTTTTGGAGTTTGATATTATGGGTAACATTCTCTTTCTTTCTTTCTTTCTTTCTCTCTCTCTCTCTCTCTCTCTCTCTCTGTGTAAATAAAATGCATAACTTCACTTTGATTACAGGCAAACCTTATTCAGCCTTGTTTGATATTCATTGCAGTCAAACAGCACTCATGTGGATAGGTCCCAGAGACCAGCTGATATGCGGTAACTACACTAACATCTCCATTTGCCCTCTTTATTTAGTATTCTTGCTAAGCCTGGCTGCGTGGCATTTTCCTTTAGAACTCCTTGCATGTTTCCCTTCTTCCTATTTCTTCCTTGATTTGGGTGGATCCACACCTGACATTGTGAACATCTGAGCTTCATTAACTTTAAGTCCCACTTCAAGTCTTACTGAGTTCTAACACTTCCTGACAGATTGGGGCAACCCTGTTAGATACCCTCTGGAGAACTGGTAAATCTTTTTGCCTTTTATGATAGCTGCCAAGTGGAAGGAGCTGAATGCACATCTAGCTTCACTTTGGAAATCACCTTGCTTCAGAAACATGCTACTTCTCTCATTTGATATGAATTCTTTGCCAAAATCCAACAGTTTTAGATGAGCCAATTTTCTGAGACAGAAGAGCAAGAAAAAGTCAAAGGTATTCCTCTTCTCCCTCTCTCTCTCCCTCTCTCTTCCCCTCTCTCTTTTATTTCTTTCTTTTCTTTTTTTCTTTTAAATCTTGGCATTCTGTTCATGGAAAGATCTTGCCAACATGTCTGCTGCTTCTCCATCTCTCACCCATCAGATTTCTTAAAATAGCTAAGAACACAGAGTTTCTAAGCCCAAAAAACAAACTTACTGGGAAAAAAAGGTCTGTATGAAGTTATAAAAATATATATTTATACTGTAAGCCCTGCAGCCTGGCTTCCTGCCCACGTTTGGGCATCTGTGCTGTCTCTGGATACCTCAACTGACACACACATGCCAGATCCAAAGAGGAAGAAATAAAGGGCACTGCTGGTTCAATGCGGAACTCATGAACACAGAGCAGTATCTTTGAGAGGCGGGTTTTTCCACCACTAAAGCCTGTTCATTATCACAGGCCTCAGGAGGGTAGGGATCTGTCTTTACCATTTGAAATTAAAACTTCTTTCATAATACATGCTGTCACTTCAAGCAAATTTCATTCATTACTTTCATTCTTTTACTACAAATAATCTGGAATGTTTTGAGGTGAGTGCATCTTCAACTGCCAATCCCAAAAAAGACATGCAGGGCATGGCAAAAGACAGAAGATTTGATGAGTTAACTTACCATCTAAGTTAAGGGATCTAGAGCTAGTACTGAATTCATGGAAATAAAAACAAAAGCTTCAGAAGGAAGTATAGCAATTACTCAAGTCAAGAGAAAAAGCAAATTCTCCTCAAAAAAAAAAAAAAAAAAAAAAAAGGAAAAAAAATCAGATTGGAAGGAAGAATTCTGGCATACAAATGAGGAAGAAAGAAAAGGAGGAGAAATTCTTGATATATGTAATAAGCTTCAGAAAAGCATATGGAAGACTGAAGGAGAAGTAGCTGAATTCAGGATCCAAGATGCATGTTATTTTGTTTCTCTGAACTTCTGTCTTCTCCCTTTGAAATCACCATAGACTTCACAATGGATTTTATTTATGGTCAGCAGAGGTGAACATTCAGCAACAAGCAAAGGGTAGTTGTTCCCAGATCGAGGAGTATGACTAACCCTCTTGATCCCACTAATAGACAGTCCTGACCTCCGCCCCCTGGAGCAAATGACACTGTGCCTAAGGACTTATAACAGTACTGCTTGCACTTGGTCCTTCCCTTACTACCTGGGAACACTTGATGACCAAGGCTTTCAGACTTCAAAGGGTTTCTGCATCACAGAACTGCAAAACCATAAAGGCAGTCAGCTCTAGAGATATTTTTATCCTCTCTGCAGGATTCAAGGATATGCAGAGAAGTTAAGAGATTTATGATACTGAGTTAGGAACCAGTTCTGCACTGGCTGAAGAGATTGTTGAACTTGTACAACACAGAGGGTATGGGCTAGGTGGGTTGTGCCATCTGCTTAGAAAGAAAAGGCAAGGGAGAGTTTTAACAGCTGTTTGTTGAGTCAGATACTCATCCCTGATTGTTTGTGCCACAGTGGCAGATTACTGCCAAAGAAATGCATCCCCTGTTGCTTAATAGACCTGACCTGGATGTTATAAAGATACACCTGCTGGAAACAAGCCTTATGATGTACTGCTCATAAAATACCAGTGATTCTGCTAGAGAAATGTTCTGAAATCAGCATGTTGAGTTCATCCTTGTGTCTCTTTGTAGCTAGCAGCAATATAGCAGGAGGCAGCAGGGATACATCCCAGCTAATTCTACAAGGTGATTAGGGCCTGAGCATGATGTTGCATGTTATATTCAGGTTTTCCCTGAGTATGCTCAGTTTTGTTGGGTATGACATACTGCATGTGAGTCACTCATATTCTGCATGAGTCATATGTTGAAGTGTGAAAGCAATGCTGTGTCTCTGTCGTTACTTGCTGCTCAGCTGCTGCCATACCACACATAGCTCAAGCCAATTGAGCTCACCTTCCCAGTTTGAGTCAACTTTCATCTGCTGCCTGAGCCCTCTAAACATGATCTAAGGTGTTGCCTGACATCTAGGTAAAGTGAACACCACACGTGTTTGGACTTAGACTCTTGAGTCTCTGGTTTAGAACCTCCAAGTCTTCTTCTGAAGGGAGTATAAATTGTCCAGAAAGCCTGTAGGCATCTCTGAAAATTATTTTGAAATAGAAAAGGATTTAAAGAGTCTTATATAGTACACACATTGGTAGAATTAGGTAGCTGAAGTATGTTTCTCTTCTCATAAATCCAACATTTTGAGACTACACACTGTTGTGCGTGCTTGGGGAATTTCTTTAAGAACAGATGAACCAAGTGTGGCTCACACCTTCAAAGTCTGAGGAACTCTGATGCAGCCATACCCTGGAGGTCATTACTCAGACATGAAACACCCACTGAGGACTAACTGAGGTGTTTTTATTTCACTGATAAGGAAATAGACCTTTAGTTTATAAGTGAGTGGCAACAAGTTGCACGGTTGATTTTGGCTGCAGCCATCAAGCTGTCCTTTTTGTGGCTGTGGCCACTACATAAGAGCCTTTAGTCATCTGTGACATAGAAATTTTGCTCCCATTTGGTGTCAATTAATGCTTCCAGTTTAAATCTGTTTAACAAAGAATTCAAAGCAGAGTACAGTTATATTATACCTGTCATTTGTAAGTGTCCAGTGAGCTTCCAACATTGTGTGATTCATGGAGCTGAAAGAAATGATTTGCCTAAAAAATTATTAGTGCTCATTCTGCCTGCAGAACCCCTTAATTCCCGTTACACATGTCAGCATATTATGACTGGGAGCTGTCAAATTCTAATGACTAAAATTTCATTTTTCTGTCTTTTCATGCTGTGTTTGAGAACTATAGGTTGGAAATAATTCCCTAGCTAAATTTCTTCTTCAAATGGTAAACTCAATTGTTTTTTCTCTCTCCTCTCTTTTTCTCTGTTTCTTTCTAAATTTGTGTTTATATTAATGCCCTTCTCTTTCCTTATGTTTCTCTGAGAAAAAAATTGATTTTCTTCCCAGAACCACTGTCCATTTTAAAGAACATAATCTAAGCTGACAGCAGACAGATTTGATGCAAAAATATTTTTTAACCCACTGATTTGATCAAAACATGGATTATTTAAAAGAAAGAGGAAGAATAGGCAAGGTTAGTAGGAAACAAAATGCACAAACATTTCTTACCATTTCATGTGGTTAAATAACCTTGACACTGGAAAATATTTTGCCATCCTGCTTGAAACAGGAATTTGTTGACATAATGTTCAATAATAGAGGTAGAGGACTAATGTTAACATACTGCAAATACTGCACCAAATAGTATCTATTGATCCACCTGTTATTATGCTTGCTACTGAAATGCTGTATGTAAAGCAAAGGAAACCAGTTTCCAATTTAAGTCATTAATAGATTGGTTTTGAAATTTATGTTACACATGTCCAACAAATCAAGAATAAAAGCATGTGAAAGGCTGTGTAGTCTGTATTGAATTACTCATTCTTTCCACAGTAAAAGCCTTTAGCTAGAGATTGACCAAAGAATTTTAAATATCTCATTATATATATGTCATTGTTCAAAGTGTCCCTAAATGGGATTAAACAATAGTCACTCAAGAGTTTCCTGCAATGTCTCTTTCCCCCTCACACCCCTTCCTTCCTCACCTTGACTTAAATTAAGGCTAATGATATGTTTTCAGTGTAAGGTAAAAGAAGGATTTTCCTTGAATGACTTTCCAACATTTTAAAATCTAATTCATTATAAGTACTTCTATCAAATGATTACTTATTTCATCTCATTGTCTTAGAGGATTTAACTCTAAAACACACACGTTTCATATGGACTTAATGACCATTTTATAAACTGAAACCAATTGAGGCAGCATTTGCCTACAAATTTCTGTTTGTGCTCAGAATTAAAAATTATGTTAGGACTATTGTTGAAAGAATCACAGATTATTTTAACTACTGTTTTTCCCCTAGTTTGTACTCATTTGTCCTGGATTGTTCAATAAAAGGTAGGAGGCAGCCTCATAGGGTGCAGGGAAGAGGAAGGAAAGGGGACAGCAGAAGGAACAGTGAAATGAGAGGCTATTTTTGGAGAAATTGTAATTTTTTTGAATACCAATTATAACGACACTACCCATTTAAAAAAAAAAAAGCCTGTCTCACAAAACATTCCCCTTTCCTAAGCCTATGTAAAAAGTATTTCCTCAACCTTAGGCATACTAACACTAAATATCTTTATAAGGAGGGAAGAAGCAAATAGTTTTGGTTTTTCACCAAAAAAAAAAAAAGTTGGGATAATTAAGGTAGCAACATATTGCACTGCTATATTGGTTCAGTCACCTGATCTGTCTCTCCAATCACTATTTGCACGATATACATGGTTTTGACGGGCTTGTGATAGACTGCTGTCTGAAATTCTTTAATCTGGGTCTCCTGTTTGGCAGTGCAGCAGACTTTGCTATTTTGGGTTTTTGAAACGGAGCCATGCTCTGGGAGGATAAGAGAGAGCTGTGACTCTGTACTGACTCATCAGTATGAAGGAAAGCCAGGTAAACTTAAAACTGACAATGGTCCTGTTTGTGCTGGCACTTGTGCAGATGTGAAGCAGAAGTAATCCCACTGAAATCTCTGGTGTTACTCCTGTGTGCAAGCCTGGGCTGATCTGAGAATCAGGCCCAAATATTTTCTGTATAAGGATAGTGTAAGAAAAAAAATAAAATAAAATTAATCCTGCAGAAGGTATTTGGTGAAATATGACCTTTCTGAGGCTTTGTTTCATGAGGGGAAACTGTTGAACTCTGAGGACAGTCTGTTATATAAAAGAATGGCTGCAAGGCAGGAAGGTAGATACTGCTGAGTCTGCCTTTGGCATGTGTAAATTGGGACAAGTTCGTTAGTCACTTAATCACAACTCAAACATTCCTGTGATAAGAGGAAAAACTCCTTTGGTTTCTACAAATAAATAAATAATTATTCTGATTTTGTATGAGGAATAAGAATTTAAGGAACAATTCAAATACACAATACAATGATTTAATCTATGCAAATCTATCTTTGCATTCTGACTTTGAGACAAGGCTGAAGATGGATTTCTTCTTAGACACTGGATCTGCAGGTTACATATAACTCTCCAGAGCTCAGACAGGAGTGAAGGATAGTCACAGCAGGAGCAGGTGAAGTGCAAAAAGAGGAGTAGGCAGTGGGTGGAAAGCAGGTCAGAAGTCCCTTGACTCCATGGCCATGTTAGCTGGGTCTGGAGATGTTTCCTGAAAACTTTTTTCCTATGTGATTTAAGAATGAAAAATGACTACCTGTTTTTAATATGCATGGGTTTGAAGAGGATTACTGAAGGTAATAGCATTTTGGAGGTGGGTGCTGCCAGTTCAATGTTGCTTCAATGTTGCTTTCATATGCAGTGATTCATCAGGTCTTTCTTCTGTACCAAGCATTTTTTTTTTTTTTTCATCCAGAGCATTACAAGTGTTTAAAAACCTTAACTTAGTTAGAATTTCTTTTTAGAAGAGGAAAAGCTAAAAATAGCAAGTGGAGTCTGCAAAATTTATATGAACATTCTATCAACAAGATAGATCTCTAAATCAGTCTGTACATGAAAAACAAAATTAATTCTGTTTTCCTGTGGAGTTTGTGGTTATCTCCTGCTTTTGTGCACTAATGTGTAAAGAACCCCACTTCTCTTGAGGGGCAGAACACAACTGACATCCTTGGGGCAGAGCCTTTTCTTCAGCATTTACACTGGCTGAGGATCTAGCTCTGATGTTCAGCAGAGGGTGCGGCTATTTGAACATTGTTTTGATGGCAAAATCTATTTAAGGAGTTCCATATTCCTGTACTGTAGTTTTCTGCATTCTAGGCTGAACACCAACCCTTCGTGGAGCTGCACTGTGAACTGACTCTTTGGCATAGACTGTCTTTAATCCACGTTTGTGACCAAAACAAAAAGCATAGCATCAAGGACAGCTTCTTGCTCACATCAGAGAAGCCTGTAAGCAGTCAAAGTAAGCTTTTATTTTCTCTCTCTCTCAAACAGAAAAACAGAAAATTTGTTGCAGGATTTTTTTCTGACTGTTGTTAACAAACAGACATGAAAAACTTTCAGAGGTTTCAGAGGTTGCTGTAAGGTTGGGTTGTGATAGTCTTACTCATTCAATAATCCTTTGCTTCTATAGATTCCATGGGATTTCCCTGGCAAGTTATAAATAAAGGTATTAGATTCCATACCAGTTTAGCCAGATTGTCAATAAAACAAAAACAATGGGGGAAAAAAAATCACACACACAAAACAAAACAAAACAAAAAACACAAAAACACAGATTTTGTACCATATATCCCCTGAATCCCTGAATCAACTGTGAATAAAACTGCTGAGTTTGTTTTGTAGGAAACACAATTTGCTAGTTGTGAATGTGCAGGGCAACTCCCTAGCATTTCTGAAAGTGCCTGCAAAAATGAAAAGATTCACAGAGTTTGCGATGAATGTTTCTCAAAATTTGCATGAGAGTGTGTAATTTGCCTCTTGTTAATCGTTATTTTCCTTCTTAAAATATTTCAGTCAAGTAATGGCAATGATAGTATGATGTGGATTAGCTTTACATATTTGTTTACATTTAGTATTTATACTGCAGTCAAGCGTAGCAGTTCTCCTCAGGGACTGATGTCTATTCACTGCCTCCAGAGCAAATTGCTGAGTGATTTTGTCCGGATCTGATTCTTGTAGTAGAGTACTCTCACACTTGGAGGTCTCTGCTGGGTGGGATCAAAGATGACCAGCACCTTGCAGCCCAGGTCTGGGACTCCCTACCTCAAGACTTTGTAGGAGCTGGTCCTCAAAGGCTGCAGTCCAGCAAAGACTTACATCTGCTTCACTGTATGTGCTCAGAATAACTAAATTCAAGCTAATCTTTTCAGGATTAAGATCCCCAAATTTAAGTAACTAACTCAGACAGAATGAATGGCAAATAATCTATATAACCAGACTGTGAACAATCCAAAGCCTGAGAGCTCTTGGTTCTAGCCTGTGAATGAACTAACCAACACAGAAGAAGGCTGACTTCAGTTCACAAAGAAAGATTTACTAAATAGAAATAAAACAGGAAAGGGAGAGGATGGTGTGGTGATAAGGGTGAGGAGAAACAAATTCTTAGTGAATAGTTTCATTTGCTCAAATATTTCTTTGTTGCCAGGGCTTAATTTAACTTCAGGGTATTCAGAGTTACAGAGAGGCAGTGCTACTAAGAAAATGTGCACATGTGAGCTTTAAGAGCAGCAAGTGAATCTGTGAAGAAATCATAGCCCTAATGCAAAATTTATAGGAGCTTATTTCCAAGTAGATAATAGTGTACAAATTCCTCAGGACCAAAGATGAGTTAAAGGAAGATGTCATGCAAGAGGACACTGTAGAAAACAACCCATCAGCTGCTATCCCACGTGACAGACCCAGAGGCAGCTCCAGAGCCATTAACACAACTGCCTGGGGAGTTTGACAAGGAAAAAGATTCTGACACTGGAATAATATCTGCCAGCACTTGGCATCTGTGTCCCGTGACGACCAACCATCCTCCATGGGTACCGACTCCACTGCTGGAAAAAGGAGAGCAGCAGTGGAGAATTATCTTCTCTCATATGAACGGATAATTTTCACAGTAATTCAGAATCAGGTCCTGGAAACACAAAGCATTTTGGCAATACGTATTCACAATTTGTATTTACCAGAAAAAGAAATATCAAAAATGTGTATTTGAAAAATATTCTGGGAGCATTTGACTTTATAACATGGTGGGTAATAAAAATCATTGAAATGGTATTTTTGCAGGTCCCAAGCTTCACAGAGGGTATGTGTCCTGACCCTGTGCTGCAATAGTTGCTAATTTCTGGTGTGAAAATTATTTAGCAAAGTGTTTGGTTGTCATACACATTTTTCCTACTTGTGGTCAGATTGGTAATCTGAACATCAGACAAAATGTAGTAATAATCAAGAAGCAAATCTGGCAGTTCCTATGCAGTCCTTGACACCACTGGTATTTGGGAAACAGGAGGAGAAGTAGTTTCCATTTTGAGAAGTTGTCTTTCAGGTTGGATGGTGCAAATGGCTGAAGTTTGGATGCTGCCCAGTACTATGAAAGGCTTTCCTTATGGAGGTCACCCAAACCCCTTGGAAATCTGGTCACCCCGCAGTTTGAAAATTGTACACTTTGTTTTTAAGTATATTGGCTATTTAAAATCTTGACCAAGCATTTAATTCCACTGCCAAATTTTTTTCTGAGTAGTTTGTCTACTGCTACTAAATCAGGCCCTACGAACACCTGGTGGGATAGGACCAGGTGCTGAAGCCCCAGTGCCTCTGACACCAGTGAAGGACTGGTCTAGCAGATCCAGGCACCAAAGACTCCTTATGAAGAACGTTCCTCCATAAGCTTGTTGTGCTAGTATTGTTTGTGAAAAACAGAAAAATGCCTTCAAATATTCTTTGAGCCAAACCGCACTTTTACTCTAAACTCACATATGAATGCCTCCTCAGCAGCAGCATTTGTCCAGCTCCTGTTATCTCAGTAGGATATGGCCTTAAGAAAGCTCCTTGCTTGAGCCAGCACCTTGTGTTTTGAAAATCCATTCCAGAACCATTTACCTTATTTATTGCCCTCATGGTACTGGAAGAGCTCCCTGCTCCTTGTGGCTGCAATTGTCATTGCGGCTGAGCCACTGGTATTGGAAGCAAGACCCCAGCCCTTGAGAATAGGTGGCTGTAGCCTCTAGCATGTTGTTCCAGTCCACTGACATCTTAACTAGACAGCCTTAGTTTTAGCATAAAATCCATATTCCTAACCTTATGGAGGAGGGAGGCGAATTCTGTTTTCTTTCTCCTTCTACCAAAAACATCAAACAGACTGACAGAGACTTCACAAGTTTGAAGGCTGTTTTTCCATCAATTTCTTGCCTCCACATCTGCCTAATTTACCTGCACCTTGAGAAGGGTGTGGTTCATGCTGTAACTGCATGATGGAGTGAGAGAATAACCTTAGCCTGAAAATAAACTGAATAATTTATTATTTAAATGAGATTTTGTGAGGTAAAATGATGAATCCAGTACAGCCCCCTTCTGAGTTTTAAACATTGTTTCTTCGAAGGCATAAATTTGCTTTGCAAAGGTTTCTTGATCTACTATAGACGGTATTCCTACTTATGCTACATGGTGACAAAACCTAAAGAGGGAGTCAGATGTGTGCTCTACAGTACTTGAGAATTTAAGTTAAATCTGTAATTTTTCCCCCTGCATTTCCTCAGAGAAATTAGCTATTCTATTCACTGCATAAATTTTCAGGTTTTGCTAGCACGACACTCAGGGTGTTGAATTTTTTATGACAAAAATGCTGTAATAATTGTTGAACAGATGTAAGTGTTGGAGAGTGGGCTCTGGCAGACCTCATGAAACCTCTATTAGCAATTTAACCCTGTCGCTACTTGAACAAAATGGAAAAGAAAGAGGACAGGGTTTTGAAATGTTTCATTCAGACATGCACAAGGGGTTCCCAGGTGGGGGTAAATGACCTTTAATTAGACATAGTCTTAATGAAAACAGAGATGAAAAAAAATAATGAGTGCTCTCCCAATATTACTGCACTACTAGGACTTTTGGCTGTAATGTGTGGAGCTAAGAATAATTCTGGATGGAAATATCTCAGTCCAGTGATCTGTGCTATCTGAAATATTCACAGGATCTAATCCTTGAATTTCAGGTCTGTCTCTGTAACACGCCTCCCTGTCACTGCAGTTGAATTAACAAATGATGACAAGACAAAAAGTTTACATTCAAGAAAACAGAGAAGCTTTAGGTTTTCCACACCTACCACATTAAATAAGTGGCTTTTGAAGCCTGCAAGGCAACATTTAGCAGTTAGACCTCAGAAAAATAAGCATTTTTGGGAAAAACAACAACAACAACAAAACAAACAAAACAAACAAACAAACAAACAAACAAAACAGTTTGGTTTTCTGTCTAAAACCAGAAACGTTGCCCAGGAACGTTGTCCTTGAAGTGATTAATTATTCCAAATTCCTCAGAATCAAAGAAGGGAACTGAAGAAGAAAAGACAGCCTATCAGCAGTGCAGATACAGGACAGAACTTGTGGCTACCCGAAGTACCTGAGAGAACTGCCTGGGATTTCTGCCCTGCAGATCGATGACACCAAAAGCTTTGTAGCTGAAACAGAAATTTTGTGTATTTGTTCATAGAAATATACACACACACAGAGACATCAACATAACCACATCCATTCCTAAAATATGCACATATTTAAAGCTAGTATTGGTGATGAAGTCTTATTTTGAAATAGAAGACAATAACTAGTAAACTATTACTTACAAAGTCCTAAAAGCAAATTGTGTGCTTGACTGAGAGAGCCAGAACTACATTCTGCACCACACATGGGCAACATAAGAAGGGTGGTAGTTTTCTGATTCATTTGTATATGCATATACTGTGAGTTTTTACAAATAATGTATAGGTTTGGTACAGTGAATTCCACTTTGCAATCCCAATTAGGAAATAAGCTTAAAAAAAAAAAAAAAAAAAAAAAAAAAAGGTGTGTCAGGAACTACGACAGAGATAAAGATGCAGAAGCCCATCCTGAGGGATGATATCTCTCAAAAATTAAGTAACTTCTCTCATTTTTCGAATCAATTGTACAAAAGGCTAAAACTTATTTGGCTTTTATTTGTGTGTTATGTACATATACACATACACATACACATACACATACATATACATATACATATACATATACATATACATATACATATATATGTAATGTATGTGTGTGCCTGCTCCATCTGCTTTTGTTTTACATGCTTCTGTGGTGCTTAGTGAGGCATGGGGAACTTTAGTGCAGTGGCTCAGAAGTTTTGTGGATAAAAACAAGCAAATTATATATCAGCCCTAATTTATGACACACATGATAGCATGCATCTATAGGATAAGATTTTTTTTTTTTTTAAATTAAAAATACATAAATGTGTCCAAAGACGTGTATGTATTAAATGTGCTAAAAAGATGTTTGAAGATCTGGCTATTTCTTTTCTAAACATTTACCCAACCAATTGTGTTAGTAAGCATGAATAGAGGTATTTCTGTGCATCTACATTTACTACAACATATTCAAAGGTTTGTAGGGGGACTGCTTAAGAGAGTTGCTTTCACAGCCCATCCCCACTGAGTACTTATTTGAAACCTGGCATTTTTCCTGCTTCTTTTTGTTGTTCTTTTCTATGCTGATTTCTGAGAGTCTTATAGGTAAAACAATCTTAAATAGGAAGCAATGTCCAGTGGAAGTAAAGGAGAAAGTAAGATAATGGTCTAAGGAAAATGTCACTAGTGGCCTTGAATATTTTTTCATCTTATCTACTGCCTATTACCCATATAGATATAGCAGCACAAAATATTTTTTTTGGAGTGATTTGTTGGAGTGATACTGTTCTCATCCCCAGAACACAGCATTTGTAGTTACACTTCCATTTCAGATTTTCTAAAAGAGAAGTAAGGCAAGCACTTTACAGGGTGTTCAGGGTCAAAATGGGCACTGTATGTCTGCATGGTATCACTCTGTAAAACTGATGTGATGATGTCAAAATTTATGACAAAAGCATGCAAAACTTGTCCTATGGTTCAATGTCCTGTGTACCCCTCTCCCCCCAACTCAAAACCCCAAATCCAGGGATGCTAACTTTCTGGGGGAAGTGTGGGTATGGGTGGAAGTGGAGTCTAATGAAAGTGTTATTTTGCTTAGAAACTCTGGTAGATACTATCGTGGCCAACAGCAGGGACTGAACAGATGACCTCAGCAGCAGAATCTGTGTGGCTGGGTGGACAGGCAGAGCTTCTGCAGCTATAGCACCATGCACAGGAGATGCCACACACCGACCAACAATCACATAAGAAATAATGTGACTTCTGACATTGCAAGATATCTTGTGGCTTTGCAAATTTGGATGGTCAAGTCTTCCTAGATAGGGTTCACTTTGTCTGCTATCTGTTTGTCAGTCACTATTGAAATCTGGCTTTATTTCCCAAGCTTTGAAGAATCTCTTCAATCTCATACAGACCACTAGAGATACATGGTATTACAACTAATTGCATTATTTGTTTAAGCAGAAAAAATACTTAAGAGAGCATAAGCTGTCTGAAGCTGTCTTGTTTAAAGGAAGTTGGATACCTGAAGTATTGAATGCTGCAAGTTTAAATTCATTGCTTCTAAATTCATTTCTAATTGCTTTAAATTCATTTTCCTTCCTGCGATTTACTGGACCAGACATAGTTTAGCAACCTGGTGGAAGTACATTGGTGATTGAGCTAAAATACAAAATGTCACTTACCTGTACCTCCCAGCCATGCAAAAAGGGAAAAGTATCTTTACTAGCTGTAAGATTTGCAGCAGGGAGTATTGCTCTTCGGAAGCCTATGGGTAAGGTTTTTTTATTGCACAGTGCTGCAGCAGAAGAATTATCAGGAGTTAATTTGACAGATATATTTTAATTATTCTTGTTGTCAGTAAACAGATATATAAAGAATGCATATTGTTAGAAAAGAGCTCAAAGAAAAGAATTAATCTGATGTCTATTATCTCTACCAAGGTTGTCCTAAGATCACAGCTTGTAAAGAAACTGGTTAACAAATGTATCTACCACTGTGGCAAGGGCCATATAAAAATACTAGAAAACAGATGCTGTTGTATGACTTTATGTCGTGAACTGATGAAGAATGGCTTGGTTTTGCTCAGAACAACAATGCCATGCAGATGCAATGCCAAAACTCTACCCCATGCTTTCTAAAGAAACTTCTGGGTAATTTCTCTTCCCTAAAGTTTTGCATGGTGCTTGGACTCCTGGATGCCAAAGCAGCTTGTTTGTACTGAGTTGATACTGTGGAAATGAACCTTTAGTAGTGTACAGCAATTCACAGCACAAAAGGAATGGTATAGGAATGTACTACAAGACTATGGAACAGTTAATGAGCTTGGAGGCTTTTTGCCAGTGACACTGAGGCCTGAACACTTGTTATACAGGTGAACAGACTGTACCTAGGGGTTGACCATCAAGGACTTCCAGTACCAAAATCTGATATCTCACACCCAATCTAGAAGCCAAAGTGGAACAGCACTTTTCCTTTTCTAAATAGCCTGTATGCCCCTTACTCAAGGACTGAAGGAGGGGAAATACAGCATAATATGTTCCTGAGGCCAGGTCATTACAAAGCTGTAGATTAGAAACTGTAAAAATAAGAGTCCTAAGGAAATGGCACTTAAGTTAATGAAAACTAGAAGACTCTTGTCATAAGTCAGAGAATGAATCTACAGAGTAAGTTCAAACTTCATTTTAATCATGTCATCTTATAAGCATTGACTGAGTGGCTAATGCAGAAAAAGAATATATTCCCAGAATTTCAGCTGTAATTCAGGTCAACCTAGCTGGAAAGTGAGCTGAGCTTTGGTAGTTTCATTACTGATTTTCACTGTTTATCTTTCCAAAGATAAACCAAATCAAAGTGGAATTCTCACATGTAAAATAGGGTAATCAAAAGTGAAAAACAAAGCCCAGGCCTCAAAGAACATTGCCAGTGAAGTCATTCTGTTAGACATATACACGATTAAAGCATGGTGGGATAATGTCAAGATCATGTCCTTTATGCTGAGACTTTTGGCTCAGTACTCAAGTATGAGATCTGTTGTCAAAAACAGCATTTGCATTATTGTTTGTACTGATGTGGTCAAAGAAAATGTCACGTAAGTAAAAGTAATTCATTTTTGGTTCAGGAGTTTAGGCTTTACCTATTTATTTTTCTCACATTTGGTGATCTTACCATTTCTTTTATTTGCCACAATATTATGTCTTGGTTTGACTGGTCTGCCATCACCGCTGCTTCTCAGCGCTCATGCATTGACTTTTTCTTTGGACAAAATGCCTTGGTTGATATGGGCTCAAGGGCAAAAAGCAAGCTAATTTTTCTTCAGTGTATGTGAATCATGCTTTGCCTAAGCTCAGTGTAAATCTGGGGTCAGCTGTACTATGTGTAAAGCTCTCTTTATACTGTTGGAGCATGTCTGCATTAGAACTTTATGTTGGTGTAGTTACAACAGTGTAACTTCACTGGTGCGGGAGTCAGTGTAATTAATGCTGGGGGCACAACTACCCTATTGGTTTGATTCATAATGAAGACTAAAGATGGAGCTTTCAAAAGTGCTGAAGTGACTTACAAGTGCAACTCACATTGTATTGCAGGTTGCAGATTCATTAATCACTCTTAAACCATGTCTACACAGAGAGATTTTATCCCTACCAGCCAGAGTACTATAGTCAAATGGCTTCCATTCATAGTATGGAAATAAATCTGTGATTTCATATAAGAAACTCTTCACAAGTTATTTTTTATGGCACTTTCCTAAATAACATATGCATCTGTACTGAGACAGTTGCACCTCTTGAAGTGAAAGAGCACAACCCTCCCTGTGAACAAGCTCTAGTGTATTTTGATAATCCCACACCTTAACATTGTTGTTCCTTTTGCTAAGTAGTGAGGGTTTTCAATGTGATCATGTTTTGTTGGTGTGTTTTTTCAGAAGGATGAGGGAAGAATCTATAAACCTCTGGTTCCCGAAAGAAAGATCTGAAATCACACGGCTTGCTGCTCTCATCTGCAGACTAACACACAGTTGACCAGCTCTGTCCTCATCAGCAAATAGCACTTGTGTTAGAGGGAATCCATATCAGGTTTCAGGGAAAGGGAGACTTTTTGCAAGGAGACCATTTTATTTCTACACGTTGCTGTATTTCTGCTAGCAGTGCTAGAAAAGCAAGATTATGGTGTGTATGTGTTTAATACAAAAAGTAGATTTGCTGATATAACTGTTATTTGCACTGTTTATATTCAAATGTCCTTAAAAAAAAAAAGCATCATCAAAATTTACAGACAGTAAGAGTGTGCAAATCAGAACATTTATCTTCTTTTTATAGACTAAAATCAAATTATTCCTTACATTTTTCTCAGTTACAGAATATTAGATTGCAGTGTCTGTAAGTTACTTGCCTTTTTGAGAAAGGTATATTTTAAAACCAAAATTGAATACCACATCGAGACTTTTTAATTTATTATTATTATTTTTTTTAATTTATTTTTCAGCAGTCATTACTTGTCCTACTATATCAACCCAGTATGGTTCCTAATCCTACCCATGGCAGAGGAGAGTAGTTCACATCACAATCATATTCCTAATTAATTACCTCGTAGTCTGCTATCTTAAAAATACAGGTCGAAAAATGGTATGTTAACCTTTTAATTTTTTTTTAACCTAATAAAATAACCAACTTGCTTTGTGACCTGTAATTCTGAATCTGATTGAGTTTTCAGTATACTGTAATTCACAGATTTTCTCCCCTCTAGCACTAGGTTTGTATCTGTCACATGGTTTTCAGTGTTCCTAATGAGCTGTTAACAAGCTGTCAATTACCTATGCAAATGAGGCAAGCAGAAATGGAGGGGTTGCTGTACCTAGAATTAAAGTATGCTACCTCGGATTGTTACGAAATAAATCATTTCAGTTTTAATAGCTGTCTGTGCCCATGTGGCTTGTGTCATGTAGGCACTTTTTCATTATATTATTTACCCAGCAATAAAATGCTGCAGGGGACTTTGGGGGTGATTAAAATGGGGAGGGGGAGGGGAATTTGCACTTGCAACTTCATTCTTCTGTGGTTTGCACCTTCTGCTCTTCTTGGGTTGGGGCTCCAAGGCTACAAGCTGTCAGGTGCCCTTGGCCCGGGTGAAATCAATGACAACTCGGGAGTCTAGGCCTGATCCTGCCAGGAGATTTAACAAGCATCCTTGCCTAGGTACATAATGGAGTTGCATGAGTATATAAAATTAAACAAAGTAGGAGTTGAAATATTGAATTTCAGAGAGAAGGATACATCTTATATATAATGTAATATATATATATATATATATATATATTTTTTTTTTTTTTTCAGTCTCCTAAGAGCTTTCTACAAAAAGACCTGGCAGGAGAAAACTTGCAGTTTTATTTGTGCTATCCTGTAAGGAATTCTTTCCCCCTTGCTAAAGTCAATGAAATGCTGCCTTTAAATTCTCTTTCCCTTTGCCTTAGCTGCAACTGAGGCTTACTGTAAAACATTTTGCGATACTTTGTATGAAGAATGTTATATAAAATGAAATTGCATTGTATTTATGACCGGCACTATAATAATGGTCTATCAATGTTTCCATTATAAGCCTCTATTGTTGAGGGCTTTAAAACTCACCCTTAAAGATTCACTCAGGACTGTAGCACAGTGTACAAAGGATAAGCAAATCCTCTTGGCTATTTTTGAGTTATAAAAAGTGAAATTATGAATGCAAATTAGACTTTTAGAGGATGCCTCTCTTTTTGGTTTGCGTATAAGTGTATGTATGTGTATCTATATATATACACACACATTTTAAAAGGTGGTTCAGAAACATTGTTTTCATTATTTAAAAGTGTGTTTTCCAAAAGTACCTAAGAAAGTTAATGGATTGTACTGTTTTGTGCTGTCACATTCCTAGGAAATGTTGCTCATTAAATCTCCTGGCAGGATCAGGCCTAGACTCCCGAGTTGTCATTGATTTCACCAGGGCTAAAGGCATCTGACAGCTTGTAGCCTTGGCGCCCCAACCCAAGAAGGTGCAAACTACAGAAGAATGAAGTTGCAAGTGAATGTTCCCCTCCCCATTTTAATCACCCCCAAAGTCCCCTGCAGCATTTTATTGCTGAGTGAATTTGCACACTCAGCTAACTCAGCTGAAACGTCATTGGCATATGTACGGTTCTTCTGTCCTTATGTCCATTATGTTTAAGGTTCAGGAACCTGAAACTGTACACACTGAAGCCAGGAAGCCTGGGGTGTAGCAGAGAGAAATATTCTGGTAGGAAGCCAGGATGACAGGAATTTGAGAAATATGATGATATGAAAACCAGTAAATGGAAGTGAATTAAATAAAAATCAAGAATGACTCTTCAGAAGGGAGAAACCCCAAAGAAATGGTCTGCAGGGGAATTAGTAGGCTAAATCTTTCACTTATCAATCCTGATGGAAGCTTTCTGGTCAAAATGTCAGTGGTAACTTTATTTTCTGCTGGTATGTACAATAATCCTTTTGTTCCATCTGCAAACACTAGGGGGTAAATTTTTAGCATGATGCTTAGGGATTTAGCTGTAGGACTCCCATTAACGATAATGGGAATCATGTAGCTTGAGCACTCTGCATCGTGCTGAATATTTACCCCTCAGTTCAGAGCACTCTCTTGTTGAATTTTTAATTATATTTACAGATAAATTCCATAACCAAATATCATCAGCTCTCAAGCAGATTGTTTTATTAAAAGGTGCAGATTTCCAACTTCATTTTGAGCTGCAACCTACAGTGATTGGTTTAGCAGCTGAGTAATTTTTTTTAAGTGTCTATTTAAAAATGCTTGATTTGTCAGCTTCAGTGCATTTGCAAGACAATAAATGTTAGAAAGCTCACACCCTGCATGCATGTGTCAGGGAAATGCAAAATGTAAATATTCCACCTTGTACTGAGCTTTCAAAAGGTGTGTCATGACACAGCTTCTCTACAAGCTCTTTCTCAGAAAGCACACTTTCGTTTAAACCTGTAGCTAAAATCAGCATTCAGTGCTAGTATGGCATAGCCAGTGTAGTTTTATTTTCATTTGTCAAGATAAATGATAGCAGTCAAAAAAGTTAGGAGATTTGCACAAGACCAAAGAGGCTGATGTAAGAGAAGATATTGGAATTCAAGAGTCCTTTGCTTCTACACTGAATAGCCTTTGCTTATACCAAAATCTAACACCAGCAGAGGCAGATATAAAAGAGATGATATACAGATCTATTTAGCCCCTCCCTGAGGCACACTTCCAGTTGCTTCTGCAGATCATAATACTTGAAGTAACTATAACCAGCTCTGCTGTGACCCTGTTGAAGTCATCTGTGACGTAAGAATGGTTCTGGCTACCTTAGTTTCTGCTTGTCTGTGTAGGGTGGTAGAACTGTTCTTTGTTTTAAGGTATGGGCAAGATTAATCTCTCTTTCCAGGTGTTTTGCAAAGGATTCTGAAAGGCTACTCAGCTGATCATGGAGGGCTGCAATATCAGTATTTTTATAGTGCAGCTATTCTAAGAGCCCCTGTGACAATCCTCAGCTGCTGTGAGCAAAGATGTTTTGAGCAGGAGCACAAGCTATAACAGCTTTATAGTGCCACTTGTGCCTGCTTTGTTTCACATGTTGCTTTGGCTTGTGCCAGAGGACTGGACTGACACAGATCAAGTCCAAGATCAGAAAAGCACAAAGACGTTTTGGATGAGCCTTGTTGCCCCCACCAATTTCTTCCCAGAAAATGATTAGGTGTCCTCAGTTGAAACTGTAGTTTCAAAGTGGGCATCTATAAAAAGCTTGCTTGCACAGGAGGTTGTCTTAAGACTTTTTTTGTGAATGGACCCAAGAAATCTATAAACTTAAAGTTGCTGTATCAATCAATGCTTGCAAAATGCCATCATAAAAGTGCACACCTTGGTTCCTTCGGGATGTGTGATGCTTCCTGTGAAGGGGTAACTGCATTCAAACATCTGACTTGAATGCAGAGCCCCTCCCAGGATATGTTCTCATTTTATCCACTCAATTCATACTACAGCTACCAAAAAGTTTGGATAAAGCATGCTATTTCATCACCCTTTCCTCACTGTTGTTATTTTGGGCAAAGAAAATATGCTGTCAGTAAACAATGTCCTACCACTCTGTAAAGTTTCCAGATGTTATGCCTCTGCCTGCCCCCAGCATTCAGGTTTGCATTTGAACAGTTCCCTCCCCACTCCAGAGGGACTGGTGGGGCAGCCACTTGACTTTGGTAGAGAAAAAGTGAACCCAAATCTTCATTTATGGCAGTAGTCTTTAGTCAGCTTTGATTCCCTCTCAAAGTCAGTGGCAAACCCCTTCATGGTCAATAGCCTGAGATCAAATCAGAATATCCTTTGAAAAACAATGAATAGTAATCAGTCTATCTTCCCACTGCTGGTGATTGGCAAGACAAGACAAGGGGAAGACCTCCATAATATTTCCCCCAAGAAAACTTATTTATGTTAATCTTATATCTGAATATATAGCCTAATCCTAGTATTCATATCTCTGCCCTCAGTGATCATCAGCCCATCTCTAATGTTTCTTTTGTTCAGAAAAGGTAAACTCTTCTTACTTTTCAGCAGCAGATTACACAAAGGGAACTTTATGGTATATATTACACTCACAAAGCAGTTTTCTCCATCTTGCAATCACTTAAAAAAAAAAAATAACTTTCTTCTTATCTCATCTTCCTTCCTGCATGAATGTCTGAGATAATCAATGAAGTTCCTGTGTAGAGAATAAATTGAGCTCGAATGGCTCCTCTTAAACTGTACAATCAAAGAAAGAGGAGGTTTTTTGCTGATGATTTTGATATTCAGTTTAACTTTCTTCGCCAGGCTGTCAGCTCAGTGAAAGTGAGGTCAATCTGACCACACTTTTCCTAAAGGATCCTCTTCTGAACCATCTGCTTGAGTATACATCTCCTGACAAATCAATGGCAGAATCGAGAGGTATGTACTTTGCCCAGAGACGTGGGGGCTGATTGTCCTTTGCTGTGCATCTTGCGTAGCTGTTGAGCCGTGAGTGTAGAGTGGGCGTAGGATAGTGCCTGAAAACAATAGTAATATTTAGCATCTGTGTCCCAGTGATGTAATGCCTTCCTGAAGATGCAGGACAACAAAGATGCAGGCTTCTGTCCTACAATGCAAAGGGATGTAGGTCATGGAAATTGTTGGAGCAGGGTAAGGGTACTCACACACAAACACAGAAGTAAACTTTCTGTGACAGGGTGGTAAATGGATGGCAGTTTTAAACTAGATTTCTGGAGTTGCTGATTCAGAAATCTGAGTCATTTGCAGAACAGATGTGAGGAAGTAAAGCACTGAGCAAAATACAGGAGCTTACAGAGACCAAGAAATCTGCTTTTTGCTCCTTTAGGGTAATTTTACATTTCTTGGACACATGCTGGGCACCCATTTGCAAGCTCTGGGTAGAGGCTGTCTTGCTGCTGTGAAGTTACAGTATGGTAGGCTTGGTGCACAGGAGTAACACAAGTGTAACAAATATGACTGAATCTTTTGTCCCCTCGATCCCCATTCTTTTGGTAAATTATTCAGATCCAGTCACATTTCTCAGGAGTGAATAACAGTTGTTTCAAACAATTCAGATTTGTCTGTAGGGTTACTGCCCTCAGACATTTACCAGTACAGCATTTTCCTGCTCGGGATGAGAAGGGAGCTTACAGAGAAGCAACAAAACTCAAGGGCAGAACTGGAGTGTTGGAAAATTGGTTAGCTGGAGAGATTTCCTTAAAGTTCATACCCAGTGTCTCTGAATCTGTGCCTTCCACTTGGGCCTGAGAGGTTTTGATAGTGAATCAGATGCATCTGTTCATGGGCAAAAACCCTCGTCCCTCATCCTTCCCCTCTCCTCCCATAAGTTCTGTTATGAGTTGTCTGCATCCTGATGTGAAATGAGGTGGTATGTATGAGAATAAGGGTATTACATCCTGGGTAATATCCATTATGTTGCTCTCTATTAGCTCTCAATTCTTGGGAGTGCATTACTGTATTATTTCTTTTGTGCCAATGCTGTTCCATCAAGGCCAGTGCTGGTTTACTCAGTTGTATCAATGAATTCTTCTAAGATGGCCTAGACAATATTTTGTAATATATATTATGTGATTTTTTGAATCAGCCTTGCAAATGTATTCTAAAAATTTTGCAGCTCCTCAGACAAATCCTATTGTCCATCACTTATGATGATGTCTGATTAGCAGAAAACAAATAAAGAGGTGGTTTTTATCCACACACAAAAAAATTGCCTGACTGAACACAATTCTTCAGGGAGCTTAGGAGTGAAAATTTTTGTTATGACCCATATTGTAGAAAGCCTTTCAGTTGTCTTGTAAAAGAAGAAACAAAATACATTAAATAATTTGGGAATTGTACATGTTACAATACAAAAATGTCAAAAAGTTAAATGCGAATGGAAACATATTTTCACTTACTCTGAATTACAATTGTATTCAGACAATTTTTTCAGTTGAATAAATGAATTAACTTTATTCCCTCAAATTTAAGACCATTAAAATAATGCTACATTTCTCTTTTTTGAACATATTTTTAGATAGTTAAGATCACATTTCTGTTCTACAAATGTTTCAATTTTTAAAAATAAAGTTGATATTTAGGAACATTTTAAAGCTTTTTAAAAACAGTTTCTTGCCATGTTTATTTTCTTACCAGGAAAATTTGTGGATGCTGCAGTTTCTAAAATTCCTTTTGTGTCCCGTATTAGCAGTGAATGATACTAATGTCCAGCTATTTTTCCTAGCAATGTATATAATATAGTCCTATATAATATTATATACTCATTATGAATGGTTAGTGAACCTCACTAGCCCAACATATCTTAAGTCAAATGAGAGGAATGGCACAATCTGGGCTGTGTGTAGCTGGGCTGTCACTCACAAGCAGAGAGGGCAAGGCTGTTGCACACAATTGTTGCACTCCCAGCTCCATTTGCACCATTTACAGCTGCCTAGGGATTGTTCTGGTTTGTGCCAGATAACCTGGTGTGTGTAATATGGTAGCTGGAAGAGGCTGCAGCACATTGTTTTTCTCCTACAGAGAAAATTACTGCAAGTTCCCTCTGGGGCAGGCGTGCTGTACTCCAGCTGAGCGCTCCTGGGGCTGCTTTGCACTCGCTCCCTGCACAGAGGCTCTGTGGTAGAGCACAAAGGCAGCAATCTTACCAATGGCTGCGGCAGGGTGGTAAGGGAACAGTGGTGGCAATGTAGAAATGCTTTTTGCTAAGTGGATCAGAAATGAACTTTTTGTAGTCACTCCTAGTGTTTTGTAAATAATGCTTGTTTTTGTAAATAATATTTGATGGCCATCTAAACAAGGCTTATGTACAGGACTCAGGCACTGTTCCCCATTGATCGTTGTGCTCCACCCCTCAGTGCTGAGCGGGTGAAGTTGAGGAAGTACCCTGCAGTCAGAGTCCTGAGCTCTCACTTTGACCACTCAGCCTGCCCGATATGCCTGTGTGCGTGGGACACCATTCTACTCAACGGCAGAGCTCCCCTGCCTTCTTACACTGATTTTTCATAATGTTTTATTCTGTAATGGCCAAAATCACACTGCAAGTTTCCTGGGGAGATGAAAGTTAAGAATGGAAGCATATTTGAGGCAAGAGAGAAAAGAGGGGTAGAAGGAGAGAGGACAGATACTGGAAGGATTACTTGAAGAGTGGGAGGGATGCAGGACATTTATCAGAAAGATGAAGCTGAAAGGCATGTAAATCCAGTTAACAGCTTGAAAACAGGTAGCTACATTAAAGGGAGTGGAAATAAAGTCAATTAGTGGCAGGAGGCATTAGTTGAGGGTGTCAGCTGGTGAACGGTGACTAATTTGATATAGGCTAATCACATAGTTTGGCTATTTGATTACCAAATTGAGATCCAAACGCTGCTCCTTCCAGGGCAATCACTTCAGTTAAGAGGGTAGCTGGAATCATTGAGAGATTTGATCCATTCCTTAATTGAAATTAGTTTTAAACAGCTTTGACATATGTGATCTAAAACATAAGGAGCAAATAGTTGCTGAGACACAGTGTGAAACATGGCTGCACAAGGAAGCTGAGAGTACAGCAGGAAGGGACATGCAAACCTGTGAACATGTGCATGGTGGAGACGCTGTGGAGACACTTCCTTGTCTGCTGTGCTCTGAGCTGGGGGATAGTCTCTGACCTATAGTCTGTGATTCTCTGTTGACACATGCTCCTATTTGAATGAAATAGGTCAAGAATGCCAAGAATCAGCTCATTTCTTGATAGCTCGCCAGTGGAGATGAGCTAAAAGACATCTGAATTTCGTATGTGCCTTGTACCTGTTTGTACAAGACTGGGCAGCATCTCTGGCTTTGTTTACTGTCTGGCATTAACAGGAATGGATGGTTGGGGGAAAAGCAGAGGAAACAGGAAACATGTAAAGTGATTTTTTTTCTGGCAATCAATGGTTTTGCAATTTCCTGAATCAAAGGTTATATCCAGACTTAAGAAGCTATCTCTAACAAATTTATCTAATATTTTTTTCCAAATCTATTTGTATATTTGGCCTCTTAATCATCTCACAGAGAAAGTTGCACAATTATGTGCTCTGTGGAAAAAAAAAAAAAAAAAAAAGTGTTCCTCTGCTGTAAATATGGTGTTTGCTCATTTTGTCAGGTGCCCTTTCTTTCTGCTACTGTAGGAATGGGAGAAATCAATGGCTATCCTCTGGGCCATTTGTGATCTTATACATCTCTGTCAAGTCCTCAACCACCCATCTTTCTCACTAAAACATGTTAATTTTCATATGTATCCTTTGTCCTTAGCCACGCTGCCCTTCACTCTACTGTTCTCTAGCTCTTTTTAGACTTGATGGTCTGGAAATATTTTTCAGGATATTGCTCCCTCTGCCTCGTTTGCCCATCCAGTCATTGTTGGTATAAGTGCTTCAGAAGGAAGGGCTTCCAGTGTAAGACAGCTTCTCAGCTCATATTCTCAGCTGAATATGAGCCAGCAGTGTGCTCAGGTGGCCAAGAAGGCCAACGGCATCCTGGCTTGTATCAGGAACAGTGTGACCAGCAGGGCTAGGGAGGTGATCGTCCCCCTGTACTCAGCTCTGGTGAGGCTGCACCTCGAGTACTGTGTTCAGTTTTGGGCCCCTCGCTACAAGAAGGACATCAAGGTGCTTGAGCGGGTGCAGAGAAGGGCGACGAAGCTGGTGAGGGGCCTGGAGAACAAGTCCTACAAGGAGCAGCTGAGGGAGCTGGGCTTGTTCAGCCTGGAGAAGAGGAGGCTCAGGGGCGACCTTATCGCTCTCTGTAGGTACCTCAAGGGAGGCTGTAGCGAGGTGGGGGTTGGTCTGTTCTCCCACATGCCTGGTGACAGGACAAGGGGGAATGGGCTTAAGTTGAGCCAGGGGAGTTTTAGGTTAGATGTTAGGAAGAACTTCTTTACTGAAAGGGTTGTGAGGCATTGGAACAGGCTGCCCAGGGAAGTGGTGGAGTCACCATCCCTGGAAGTCTTCAAAAGACGTTTAGATGTAGAGCTTAGGGATATGGTTTAGTGAGGACTGTTAGCGTTAGGTCAGAGGTTGGACTCGATGATCTTGAGGTCTCTTCCAACCTAGAAATTCTGTGATTCTGTGATTCTGTGATTCTCCAACTCTTTTGCCATTGCTTTCCTGAAAGAGTTTTGGCCATTGTGGAACTTACCTCAAGGCTGGACACAGCAAAAGCTCTGCCCAGGTCATAGGCATAATTTCTAGTGTCTGTGATCTATCAAATACATGTAGAACCACAGAGTATAGTGTGCATGTTCTTCAAAGGACCTATCTGCTGTTACTTTGTGTCTGTAATCATTCAGGCCATGATTCAGCAAGAAGTTGCCCATCATTGTGCAAATAAAAAGCCTCAGTGAGATGCTCTGAGTTAGGCATGTGCTTAACGGTTCTGCTAAACTGACATGAAACCTGTCATGATCTGCTAAACCACTGACACGAAAGGTGGGCAAGGGAGCTGAAAGGTGGGAGAGTTTTCATTCCCACTTGCTAGCACATATCATAAGGGGGGACAAAGCTAAACAGAAACAGCAAATCACCCTCTAAGCATCTCCATATGTAAGGTAGCTGCTCCAACTTACACCAGAGCTGAAATGCAGTCTACATTCTTTCTTTTTTCAGGTAGGGATGAATACCATTCAGGAACAAAAGAACAAGCGAATAAAGTATCCTAAGCAATTTTTGCAAAGAATATACATTTTTAAGTTGTTCTGGAGATGATAAAGATTGGACCTTAGCACCAGCAACCTCCAGCAGACTGCAATGGCTCTGTCTTTAATATACTTCCACCCCTGTGTGTTATACAGCCATAATACTGAACACACGAGGCAGACAGCTACCCTGAGGCATTCTCTGTAAAAACTTTCATATCACAACGGAACTGAACGCACCATTATAACACCACGTCTCCTCTTCTTCACGGTAAGAATTGTTCTGAGAACCAGGCAATGTCATGGAAATGTTATAATAGACACATCCAGAATATATGGGTGAGTTAGTCATCCCCAGTGATATATTTAAGCTGTTCCTTCTACTATACATAGAGCAGGTTAAATATAATTAACATTGGTCAAAGGGTCCTTTTACTTTACATACTTTATGAATGTATTATCTCAATTATCAGGAAGAAAAAAGGAAAAGTGTATTTCTCCATATCTTCTGGTACAAGCTCCTCTAAGTCATTTACATCACAACACGATTTTTTTTTTTCTCTCCAAGAAGCATGAATATTTTTTCTCTCCATAAATCCCATAATTGTTTTATTGCTACATTAAAATATGTAAATAATCATTCCCCTCCCCATAATAAATTAGACGCAACCTGTCTAGCTCTGAAAATGAACATTTCAATATCTTCAGACACACAATGACATCATATCAATATTTAAAATCATTTTATGCATGTATTCCAGGTTGTCCAACTTCATTAAGGGCATTCATCAGCCCTCCGGCTACAGTGTATTCCCATCGGAGTTGTAGGCCTCAGGCCCTACCAAACAGAAATTTAAACTAACTTGCCTTTTTAATTCACATTATTCTCAAATATTCTCGTTTTTAACCCCCTGCCATGACTAAGGCATTTAGACCTGGCTATTATTTTGTGCACATCAACATTTAACAGACAAAATCTCCATTTTTATATCAGAACTCGAGTACATGAAAATAATAGTAATTCCCCTTAATTTCCCTCCTTCTCTTGCCACATCCATCCCTATTTTCTGGGTGCAATAACAGCTATGCTTCTTTTAATGCTGAATGCTAAGTTAATAATTAGAGCTACAGGTTGATAGGGATATGGGGTTGCTGGAGTATTATATTTAAATATTTACAAATATTTCAACAATATTAAGTATCATTATTTTATTTTCTTTCTCTTTCCCAAATAATGAAAAAAAAAAAGCACAAAAAAAAACCAACCCTATTCTTGATCTATTTTTTATACTGCTGAGGATGCGCAGCATGAATATGTATCCTTGCTAGTGGCATCAAATACCGTTGTATTAGTATAAAACTTTTTTTTTTTTTTTTTTTTTCATCACAATCAAAATAAACAAACTTCCCATTGTTCTGCTCTATGGGATGACTGTGGATCTGCTCACCAAGATGTTTAATTACTTTCAAAATTCCAGAGTAAAACTCTCAGACACTACACAGGGCTGGAAAGAGAAAATTGTGATATCAAAAAACTTTCTTTGCCACTGGTCACACAGTGTAGATATGACTGCAGCCTCTGATTTATCCTCCCAGACTTCTGTGGAAAAGATTTATATATCCTTAATTTGTTACAAGAAAGGATGGAAGCATGTAAAAGTAGCCAGGTTAATATAATACGATTCTGGGGATGGAACAAGCCTGGAAGAGATATTGGGGGCTGAAAATGCAAAAACTAATGTAATCTAGATCAGTGTTACTAGGTCTTCTGTCCAAAATGTTCTGACCATGTCATGCCAGTGCACATGGCCAGAATCCTGAAAGGCATACACTGATGGATTCTGACCCATTTGCATCGAAAAAGGAAAGGTGAAAGAAGAAGGAATTAAAAGAAGAAGAAAAACAGTAACTGCAGGTTCAGCTTTTGGATCCTTTTTCCACAAGTAGCTTTTTTTTTTTTTTTTTTTTTTTTTTTTTAAGCCACTGTCGTCCTCAAGTTTCTTCTTCTTTCTGCATCTCTTCCGCCTCCCTCTCTGCCTTGTTCCAGAGTTCCTGCAGCCACTTTTTTCTTTATGTCACTCCAACCCTCTCCCTTTTCACATTTTTTTCCTTTGGCTTTTTGGCTTTCACAGATTTCTGGACTGAAGACCTCTCTTCGTTACAACACAGTGCTGACTGTCAGAGTAAGGGAATTCCAACCTTCTCCAATTAGCTGGGGTTCCTTTGGATGTAGTACAACTAATCATCGAGTAAGTTTTATCCTTCTAGAGAGAAGCAGGTCTTGGATATCATTCCCATCCAGTAAAGCTGTGAGGATCAGCTTCTCATAGGCATAAACCCACAAAAAGATTCAGCTTCCTAAGGCCAAAGCTGGCTGTCTGAAAACCCCGGTCAGCTCAAGGCAAGTGGAAGCAAGTCAAGGGCTTGAAACCGTAAAACCATACCTTACCACAGCTAAGAAGCTGCTTGAAATACTCCCACTGCAGCCCAGAAAGCTCCACAGTGTTTGTTTTTTTGTTTTAAGCTTAATTATCATCAGACTCACTCCTTTAAAATAGCCAGGAACATGTTCCATCCTTCAGCCATGGGGTGCTCTGAGTCATTTTGTCTCCCATTATTTTATTTTATTTTATTTTATTTTATTTTATTTTATTTTATTTTATTTTATTTTATTTTATTTTATTTTATTTTATTTTATTTTATTTTATTTTATTTTATTATTGTATTGTATTTATCCTTCTTGTGGTGGAGGTGGAATTATAGCCTTCATCTTGAGGGCAATCCTGGAAAAGAGTAACTCTGCTTGTGACAGCCACGCAGTCAGCAAAGTCTGCTAGTTCCCTCTCCACAGTCACTAGCCACTAGATTTTGGAAGACACAGAGCTGTTTGAGGAATTTGTATCCTTTGAGACTACTGGCAGATACTCTGCAATAAATGAGTTGGTGTTCTTCCTGGAGATCATGTTGCAGTGTGGCCCCTTCTCCACAGACTCCAAAGCAAGCTGTCCTTGCAGCCAGAACCTATTCTCCTGACATACTGAAAGGACAAGATAATCCTAATATTTTCATTGTCATTGTCAGGCAGGCTCAATCTGCAGATAGTAAAAAAGGAGAAGGAAAAGAGAAGATTTTTGAGACAGAATGCCCTTGACTGTTAATGTAGATCCCTGAAAAGGGTGATGGTGGTGGTGTTGAGAAGACAGTCAAGATTATAACTCTGGGCACTAAGCTATATAAATAATAATAAACACAGCAGACAAGAAAGGGAACAGGACTTGTGCAATGATCACAGCAAGGAACAGGATGTAAGAAGAGGGTTTTGAAAACAGAGCTAGGAAGGAATAGAATCACCGTCAGAGAGAATGAAGAGAGAAGGCAATAGATAAAGAAGAAGAGATGTAGGGAACGGGCAAGCAGACAGGCAAAGAACAGAGAGGAGGAGATGTAGAAATACAAAGTAATGAAAAGAAGTAGAATACTAGAAAAAACAGATACAAAATTGAAGCTAAGTGAGAATAAAGAAAATGGAAAAGAAAATATCAAAAAAAAAAAAAAAAGGACTCAATAAAGAAATACATGTATAAAATCTGTTTAAAAATGAAAAAAAAAAAAAAGAATGATTCTATGGAGATGGAGAGAGAATGAGATTGGGAAACAAAGGGAGACTTTGTATTTTGTAAAGCAGTAGAAACTTATGCATAAAAAGGGCTATATAAGACTTCTCATTACTGTTTATTATTTATTGCTCCTTTTTCACTGGGCAATCTACAGTGTAATGATGATACAGCTATGTCCAGGCCTTAGAAAAGGATTGAGCCACTTATGATACAAGTTTAGATAAAGAGGTCCATTTTTATGTCTGCAGACATTCTCCTTTTTTTTTTTTTTTTTTTTTTTTTTTTTTTTTTTTTTTCATCTGCTGCTTCCTCATAACTGAGACCTGTTTAGTGCAAATGAAAGCAGTTTTCTGGATGAAACAACCTTTTCCTTTTCCTCAGAGTCTTGGGCTCCACATCCACTCCCTGCCAGGACAGGTGCGTCCCACACAGGTAATACCCATATCTGTTATTTACAAGTTTCTCTCTCTGCTGTGCCAGACTGCACTATGTCTGACAAAGGCCAATGCTTTTTACTCTCTCATTTTCATGAACACATAATTCATTCATAAATTTTTAAAGGAAAAAGAATCATTGTTTAATGAACTTTTGTGAAGGAAACATAGCAAGGGAAGAAAGAAAAGAAAGTATGCGAACTCCTTACTCCCTAGACTTATGACCTGCATAACTCCAATCATTGTGTTGTTTAGACTGCCTTCCTATTTAGCCAACATTAAATTTGTATGCTCCCATACGGTTGTGTTGCTACTTTTATTTTTTGATCTACACTACTGGGATTCTTTGAGGAAACATGATGGTCAGGAGGAGGAGGGGAGGCGAGGACAGCCATCTCAAAAATGAGGTGGAAGCGCCTTTCCGGCTCTACGCTGGTTGCACTCAGGCAGGTACAAGCTGATGGGAATCAGTAGTGGCAGCCATGCGAACGAGGTCAGAGTTGGTTCCTCTGTGGCCTTTATTTTTTATTTTTTTCCTTCCCCAAACTCTCTGAAAATGTGGGTGTGCATGTTAAAACTGCCCTATGAGGCAGCTCTGACATGTGGGGCTGCCTGGCACCAACACAGCACATAATAACATGAAGCATTTGGCAGCATTACAGGGCTAATCTTTACGTAACTGTTCCTGAACAACTTTAGTGTACTGAGCACAAACAAGCTTTCCATCAGCCTTCGGCTGCATGCAGATTGCCTTGTGTCACCTGCTTCTCCGCTGAGCAAACATTAACTCTGGTCAAGGCAAGGAGATCCTTGTTCTGCATTTGTAGCTGACTCTCCCTAAATGACCTCCTTGTTTTCCAAGGGTATTCATGAACCAGAGGCGCATTTGTCACACAGGTCCCTTTTAATAGGATTTTTCCTCATAAGCACGGGTGTAGGTAGGAAATTATGTTGTGGATTGTTTTGGGGAGAGCTGTGGTGGAATGGTTTGATTTTTCAACAGTTGCTCCACTGTGGGCTAATGGAGAAGGTACGTCTTTTTTAGTTAAGACACTGATGTGAGACTTTGGGGACCTGGAATTGAAATAATATTTCATTTGTTCTACCCTTTGCCCATTTTGTTAGATGTCAATGTAAGCTCTTTACAGTCATCTCCTATGGTTTTGTTGCCTACTTCAGTGGGGCTTGGTCTCCACTAATACTTTCGTTCTGCAAAGAACACCACCAGGCCACAGGCCAACAATAATGAAATTAGGGTGAGGAAATACAGACCAGAGCTTCCCAAGCACCTGGTAATGAGGCTTTTACCCTTGCAAAAAGGCAACTGAGTGCAAACTTACCCTCTGGCAGGCAGAAGTGGAGCGTCTCTAGCTGCCACCCTGACCCCATGGCCTGCCTGTGCCACTTCCCCACAGCAGTGCTTCTCCCGCCGCGTGTTCTTTTCACTCTGCATTGCGCAGCCACAACACATGTGCTGCCGCACAGCAGAACCATGTGGCAAATACATAAAAGTGTGTACGTTTCTGAGTGCTGGAAGAGAGCCCAAATTTTGCTGGCAGCAAGGCCAACACTCCTCCTTTCCTCAGAGTGAGGCCTGCAATGTTCCTCAGTCCCACAGACATGAACCCTCCCCAGACTCTTTCTGGTGTGGCCATGGGCTGTCAACCTGCGTGTCCGCCCTTGCTGGCCTAGGTGTGAGGGGACCGAGATCCCAGCAGGCTCCTCTCCTTGCCATGTTCTTCCTTTCATTTTAGCTCACGAGGAAGCATTGCATACTGGGAGGGAGGCAAAGCAGAAGGGAACTGCCAGACCCGCATATTGCAAAGTTGTGAAATTGGTTTTGGAATTCTGAGCTTTAAAAATAATTTGGGTTGTGTGGAGAGGAGTGGGAAGGGGGAGATCTTCTTATTTGCCTGCTAGAATTTCAAGTCTAGCTTCCTGGGGATATGTTTCCAAGTTTTTCTCATCAGCTGCAGGGACTAGAAAATAAACTCTCATGTTAAATGAAAGCTGAAATCCCCCATAGTCCTACACACTGAAGATCTGGAGCTTTAACCCTGACTAAATCACAACTAAATCTTTAGAACCAGCCCATGCAAGATGTCTTGCACCAAAGGAAGAAAAATCTATATAAAAATGTTGTTAAGCAGTTGTGGGCAAGTGCAGCTCTTAAGGGAGCAGATGCTCAGATGCAACCAGGAAGGAGAAGAGGCATTTTCTGTGATGTGAAGGAAGTTCATATAGCCAAAGGTGAGGAGACAGGGTCACCATAGTCTATTCCCAAAACCATCCTGTCGCTCCAGCAGTGTATTGATTTGTGGATCTCTGCATAGCATACAGACCAGGTCAGAGATGTCCCTACAATTCCTTGAAGCTTTTTTTTTTTTTTTTTTTTTTTTTTTTTTGTTTTTTTTTTGTTTTCTCCTTCTTCTCTTTCCAACCTTCTTTTTCATCTCCCTTTTACTTTTGGTGGCTTTCAGAGCAGGGGGGTGAGGAGGTAGTGCTATTATTTTAATTATCCTCCTCCCCCCCCCTTTTGTTTTGCATAGGTTTCAATTTTTAAATCATTCATGAGTTTGCCTACTATGATAGAATGTTTTTTGATTCATTTCCAAAAAGAAGTGCATGCTAAAAAAAAAAAAAAAAAAGCTGAAGTGCTCCAGTAATTTTAAATTGTTCTGCATAGTGCATGCCCAGACCTCTGATTCTTTCCAAATGCAATGCTTCACTTTTTATTTATTTATTTATTTAAGAGCACTTCATTTTGGAAGTGAATAGGGTGCTCTGGACACGGGCACTGTAGACCAATTTAGATTTCCTAGATTGCTTCAATAATCTGAAGAGTACTCCAGTCATTTTTAACTATTCTCCACCACATGCCTGCAAGCCCATTCATTTTTGTACTGAAGTGACTACACTTAGTACAAACTCTGCTGTTCATTTGAAATTGTTCCATTCTCCATATCCACAGACCTCAAATTCCAATACAGAAACTTAATACAACATTTTGCTGCAAAAACACATTACCATTTCATGGCATAACATTACTGGCCAGCCTTTTTAATGCATTGCTCCGTGTTGTTTTAGGCAGGGCCATGTCACTACTGCCAGTTTGCTGGAGGAGACATTCCCATAATTAGTCAAGCCATTTTTTTTTATTTTTTATTTTAGTGTTTCTGTGTTCAGCCCTGAGTTTTAATTTATTTTACATCTGTTATAAATGACTGAGTCCCAAATAGGGTTACAATCAAAGTTTATTTATACACAGGGATGTAAGACAGAAGGTCACATTTCATTATGAGGCCCTAGCATTGTGGATTAAAGTTTTTTAATCCACAGATCAGAACGCGTTTTGGCACATATATTTTATTTCCAGTTTTGGTGGGGAGTGAAGTGCATCACTAAATATCTCACAGAGCATCAGCAACAGAGCAAGGAAATAATAAATCACAAGTAATGTTAGTCCATTTCATCCTTCCTGTGACACTCAGCTGCACTTGTATCAAATAGGGTATGGCACTTCCTAGTACTAATACTATTGTATCTATACTGTTACTTGCTGCTTTTCTTCAGGGAGTACTTCTATTTCAAATACTATCCTGAAGAGAAGACTCATGATCTGTCCTGTGAGGGTTTCATTCCCTTCCCTGCCTTTACCTTGCATATATTTAAAAAAAAAAAAAAAAAAAAAAAAAAAAGCCCTTATTCTTAACTCATATTTCTATAAAAGACTGTCTGCATTTCTAAGAAATATGAGCATCTTGTTCCAGGGAGGCTCTATGCTGCCTTAACTAATTAAAGCTTAACAGTAGGGCAGTGTTATGCTACACTTTGCAGTCCACCTAATGTCTTACTCAATCATGATCCAGCATTAAAATTATTAGAAGGAGGCACAGTTGCATTGATCTGCTGCTGGCATATGAGTGTCCATCTTTCACAAGAAACATTAAGAGGACATGGAAGACACGTGAGCATACTCTGGATTATGACCTCTGTGGCAGTCCTGTGTTGCTTCTGGGAAAGCAACTGCCCTAAGGCTGGTTTTGCATTCTCTCTCCCACAGGGCAGGCTTTGGTGATGCTTTAGAAATTCTGCTGCTGAGACACTATAGCTGAAACAAAGCTGGTTTTTTTTTTTCTTTTTTGTCTCACCTTTTTTTTTTTTTTTTTTTTTTTCTGGTGGAGGTGCAGGCCACTATGCATTTTTAGTCTTGAAGACCAAATACTTGTGGCATGAATTAAAGAATCTTTGGGATTGCTATATCATGCCCCTGAGAACACAGCTGAAGCTGAAACTCGGGTTCCAGAAACTGCCCAAAGTCAATTCCAGTTTGTTTTGCTATTTGCTTCAGCTGAATTTTGCAGTTTTCAATTGCTACTGAGAATTTTAATGAGCAAAACAAAGCAAGAAAAGAAACCAAAACTCTATTGGAATGTGAGTAATTGATGGACAGAGAAAAATATTGTAAGCATAACAATACTGTTTCCACTTAATAATTTCTGATGCAGCCTGCATAGGGAACTCATGCTGTTTTCAGGAATCTTGCAGGCATAGGGTTAGTTCTTCTGTACCAAATGCTCTCTTTTCTTAGCTTATAGGATTTCTTACTAAATGTAATGTTTAAAAGAAAGAAGGAGCTCCAGGGGCAAGAGAAAAGGAGAATCCTGGGTTTGAACTTGTTCAGTGTTAAGATTTCAGCCAACAATACTGTTTCCTCTCCATGTCTGTTCCTGCTTTGTTGGGAAGAGTATGCTGTTTGTGAGATCGCACCTTTTGAATGAAATGTTAACTTGTCCTAGCCACTTAGAGAAACTAAAGGTCTCACAGCTGAAAGAGTGGTATCTTAATCAACTTCTGACTGGGTGATTACATTCTCCCTACTTCTATTCCTTGAGATTTCAATTGGGTACAATCTTTTTCTTCACTTACACTCATCCTTTTTTATGTGTTAAGTGCTTCTTCTGTTTCACCTCTGATGGAGCTGATTTTTAGAAGTAGCTAAAGAACTTTCATCATCTAGACAAAACTTTGTGCTCTTTTAGGAAGAAAGTCTCTAATATATATATAAAAAAAATATGTGTTATTACTGTGTTGCTACAATATTGTGATGTGAATAAGAGAGACAGAGACAGAAGAATTATTTCACATAGTTAAATTAATTTTGAATAAAAAGTTGTTTTTTTTTTTTTTAATAATCTTCTGAAGTTAGATGATGGGTAATAGTTGTTTAATCAATTTCTCATATAAATATTATGATGATGTTTCCCACCTTTTTACTTTTAAGATCAAAAACACTGTTTTGTAAACAAAACTCAATATCATTCCCTTATGCTTAGCTTTGGAAAGCTTAATTCTCCTTAAATTTACCTTTTTCAAAAAGCTAATGTAACTTCATGGGCATCAGTAGAGTTATTGTATTTAACTCCAAAGTAAACAAAGCATCATTATAGGCCAAAGTTTCCTTCAGAAAGTTAAATATTAAGGCAGCATTTGCTAATATAGTGATGTATTATCATTCATCCTTGCACCTGTCCAGTTAGCCATAGATCCATCCAAGCATAAGATATAGTGTAGGAGGATTCAATTCTGCAAGATTAAATCTTCAGTTAAATGAACCTGAAGTGGCTTGGGGTGGGTCTGGCAAGCTATCCCACTGAGAAATAAGTTAAAAAAAAAAGAGAGAGGAGGGGATAAGCATATATCCATAAGGCTATGTCTACAATCTGGAGAGAACTTTGTGTATTTCATGCTGTTTTACTTGTACTGCTAAGGACATAGTTTATTTTTGAATCTAATTTGGTGGCATTTAAGGATGTATATATATAAAATAAGAATAACCTCAGTCTACTCAGTAGAAATACATGACTGTAAATCTCATATGCAAAATAAGAATCACTCCTTAGATCTGTTAGCATTCCTGAAAGTATCAGTAAGATTCAAACTTCTAGGGGTCAAGTAGCAACCTCAATACGAGGAAAGAGAGGGTGCCGCCTTCTGATTGTTTAGAATTCTGCAGAAAGACAGAAGAACTGCAGAAAACTAATCAGCTTTAACCCTTCCAACCCTGCCTGTTTTTTTAAATGTCTCTTCTCTTATCAGAATAGCACCTCCAGTTTCTGTTTTTCCCCATATGTGTTCTCCATCTCTAATTATTTCTGTACCTGTTA
Organism: Aythya ferina; assembly: GCF_964211825.1. NCBI lineage: Eukaryota > Metazoa > Chordata > Aves > Anseriformes > Anatidae > Aythya > Aythya ferina. The sequence continues at coordinate 51,423,989 of NC_140301.1, forward strand.
CTGGGTAATGGAACCAAATGAGAAAAATGTGCTGGAGTCTGTGCAGTCTTTAAGTGGTTTTTTTTTTTTTTTTTTTTTTTTTCCACAGGGGAAAATGATTTAAATGATACCATGTCACTACTGGTTACAGTATGGAGTTCTCCATAGTGCCTGTCCTTGGAGATATTCCAAACCCAACTGGACAGAGCCCTGTGTAATCTCTTCTAGATGGTGCTATTTTGACCATGTGGTCAGACTAGATGATGTCTAGAGGTCTTTGCCAACCTCAGCAATTCTGAGATTTGACGAGTGTTAGTGTTGAGAGTGACAAATACAAATGGTCATATGGAAAGCATTTCCTCACTTTCATTCTGACAGGCTGTGTAAGTTTGGATGGAGATTTCCCAACCAGTGAGTTCATCTACAACCAGAAATGCTAGGAGACATGTGCTGACCATGTCTATACAGAAATGGCCCCATGAGCAGCAGGGGACCTAGGAAGCTGGAGGACAACAAGGCAGCTGTTGAACAAATGCTAAAGAGAAGGGAAGCAGCAAAAAGGAGACAATGGGGAGCTAAAAGCCCAGTTTGGGAGAAGGGGTCTGGATGCAGGGAGGTGTTAGTTTTCCCAAGCAAGTCTTGACTGCAGAAAAAATGGGAATCATTGGTCCATGGTACACAGGCTTTGTTGGCTGAGCTCTACCAGGAGAAAAACATATATTGGAGTCTTTTTTTCTTCAACTACCTTTTTGAGTGACATAAGCCATGCCAGCAAAGGGATTCTTGCATCTATACAGAGGGTGTTGCTGGCTTATCTGTATCAATTAAGGGTGTGATTTTTTTCATGCTTGTGACTGAAACAGCTTTGTCAACAACACTTTATAATTTAGACCTGGCTTGAGAGCTGTCCCGGCTCTCAAGCAATCGCAGAGCGGTGGGGATTTTAGAGTGAACTCCTTTATTGCTGGCAAAGAAATAAAAGGACACAAATGCAGCATAGTCATTTTGAATAGATTTTTTTTTTTTATTGTTATTCACATCACACGCAGAATTTCTTTTTTGCTTGTAAAGGTGGTGACTGAAGAAGCAAAAATAGTACCCTCATAGCAGCTGTGCAGCTTCATGGCAGGGCATCCACTGAAATATAGGCTTTCTTCGTAATCAAAAGCCTAAAGGTTTCTGTTATGACCATATCCTAGCTAGAAAGGGCTTGTGATATAGCTAGACTGTCAGACACCTCCATTGGAAGCTAAGTTTACACTGGCACAAAAAGCTGATAAACTGATACAACTTCCTGAACAAGATAAGTATAGAGCAAAAGTCCTCTTTTGTAGATAAAATGGCATATACGTCAGGGTAGTTGCAGCCATAGCAGTGCTAGTTAGGAGAGGAAAGTGTGGTTTGCTGTTTCTTTGTCTTTTTTTTTTTTTTTTTTCCTTCCTCATAAACTTAACCAACATAGCAATGCCAACAAATCTCAACTGCCAGACTGGTGTATTTCTCTGTGTAATTCTTTCCCACCCTGAAAAAAAAAAAAAAAAGGTTGTTTTTGTGTAAGTCTTGTCTTTTATTCTTACCAGATGTCCCTGTATTTGGTAAGAACAGTATCTCTGACATGGACAAAATGGTAGCTCTAGATGCAGTGATATAGCACTGCTAAGGGGAATGGTGTCCCCAGTGGACTGATCCATCCTAAAATCCTGTTGATACTGTGAGGAAACAATCTTCCTTCCTCCCTCCTTCTCATGGTGGTTGTGGAGCTTGTTTGATGCCCTTGTAAGGCACTTCAGCTCACCACAGAGGCAGAAAACAAATGCAGCAAATAACAAAGCATCATTTTCTGCCCAGTTGGTGAACTAAATTGGTTAGCACAGAGATCAGATGAGCACCAGTGTCCATGAAAAGCAGGGTGTAACAGTGTAGAGCTGGGAGCAAGGGATATGAATGTCAGCATTAGATAGAATTTACTGTCTTACAAAACTTCCTAACATGGGCTTAAGTGTGGGTCACAAAGTGATAAACCAGTGCAAGAACGTCCATCGACACCAAACTGTGGATTTGGTTAGCTGATTCTGAGTATCAGTGCTCCTACGCTTGTCTGCACTTGAAAGTATTTCTTTGATGTGTCTTGACTGGCACACTCCCATCCCTCTGAAGAGATGCTGTTTATGAGAGTCACTTGCCGAGGAAGCTCAAACCCAATTCCAGGAATAGGACTTCCTTTTAATATCAGCATTACCAGGTTTGCCTTAGGCTCCTTGTTGCCACAGCCATTTTGATCAGAAAAGGCATTTTTTTCAGACTTGTAATCAACAGAAATGATTATCATACTAGTAAAACATAGAAATGGAGACCAAGTTAAAAGCAGTGTACTTACAGTTTTTCTGCTGGATAAGAAAATAAGTGTTTCCTTGATCACACAGAAAAGGGAGTGTAGTCTTTAAGATGGTGTGCTTAGCATTTAGCAGTGGACCATACAGCAGTTTCTGTCAGAGCTGCAGTTATAGAAAGTGACACTTCTTTTCCATGCAAGATGTTTTCATTCTGTAAAGTTATGGTTATTAGTTTCTCTCTCTCTCTCTCTTTTTTTTTTTTTTTTTTTTTTTTTTCTCTGTAAACTGTCAACCTTCAGATCAGTGAACACTTAATGGTGTTTTTTTTTTTTTTTTTTTTTTTTTTAATTGCATACATTACTTTGTTACTACCTTGTGTGTTATGTATGCATAATCAACCCTCCTTTAATTTTAATTGGAGAAAGAAATGTGTTTGGCTAGAAGACCAGACCAAATTGGGGGCTGGAGGGGGAGGACTTTTTTTTTTTTTTTTTTGGAGGGGGGGGGCAGGAATGTGGGGAGCTTGAGCAGAAACCAATTTGGAGAGTGAATGGTGGAAGGTTGCTTTTTTTGTGAATCACGAGAAGCTCTTTAGTTGGAAATACTCAGACAGCTGCCCCCACGGCAGGGTAATATTTGTGAATGCTGAAAGTTGCACAGATATTAATACAAATCACTGCACATCTGCAAATTTCTCCCTAAAAATACACAGTCCATTGCTTATTATTAGTTGCTATGTAATATTCATGTGTCTAAAATCATTCGGCACAGGAGGAGAAATAATTCCCTGGGTTTGATCAATTTCTCTGTAAGAGCAGTGACTAAATTTACTGGATACTGAGCCTGTCATGGAGCAGAGGTTGGAGTATTTCTTACCTTTACCTTAGGGGCTCTTTTAACAGTACTTTGTGTGTCATAAATACCGTGTGTTTAGCACCGGGATAGGAGTGCCTAGTGAAAAGCTGAAGCAAACAACCAACAAGCTGAAATGGTTGGGTGAACTATTCAACAAATACCTATGACAAATAAAAGCAAAATCCATTTGCAAATGATTTCCTAATCAAAATGAGCTGAATCCTTAACTAGTATTATTTGTAGCTAACAGTTTGTGAAGCTCTAACGGGCAAACAAACACTTGAAAGAAATGAATTACTATTGCTGATTTTAATTAGATTTTTTTACCATTAATGCACCCAGAGATATTAATTTGCTTCTCATTATGAGTGAATTTACTGAAAAAATATCAGGCCATGAAACAATATATATGTATTTTGAATTACAGACATGGGAACAGCTACAGTGAACAGGAACTTCTATTTGTGGTAGTCTAGATACATCAAAACCTAACAGTGATGTTAGCAACTGAAGCAGAGATGTATGGTTCCTGGGCACTTACAGCACCTCCTGAAGTCTCTCAGAGGTGTTTGTGACCACACTTCTCAATACCTATTTCTCTATCAGAGCTGGCAGATTGTCACCAAGACATACATAAGGGCAAAACTACCTGCTACCCTTCCCTTTGACTACATGCAGTCCAAAATCAGCAGCTCTCAGGCTGCAGTCATCACCCAGTGGTTTTGCACAAGGCTATAGGAAGAAGCCTGAAGAAGGTAGCTGAGGATTATCAGCTCCTTACATTTGTGTGATTACTTTGATGGCTAGAAAGTTGGCTTCACAGGTTTGGGAACCACTAGACACAGGCTTATGTCTGAATCCTCCTGAAATTTGAAGACTACTGCTGTAACAACGTGGCATACATATACATTTAAATGCTTGTATTGGGATGCTTAGAGGTATTTTAAAGAGACAAGAATGCCCTTAATAATATTGACTGTAGGTGCCATTTAAACAAACATCTACATGGCTGTCTGGCAACTGCGAGCTTTAAAAGTATAATTACTGCTTGGCTGTAAAAGCAGAACTTTGTTCAGGTCAGGATGTTTGGATCAGAACATGCTGTTTCAAGTTTTATTGAATAGTATGGGAATCATTACATCTTTAAGGTCTGCCCTGAACCACTATTGAAAGAGAAACCAAAATGGAGTAAGGCTCATTTTAACTTATAATCATTTTATTTTTCTCAGTCTCTTCAGTTTCATTTAGTCTGTGTTTGCCTGCTCAGTGTATACAACCAGTGTCTTTCTCAGACATGGATGCAAACTACAGATAAGAATATGCACTTTTTTTTTTTTTTTTTTTTTTTTTTCCCCTTTATGGCTGCTGTGAAGTTACAGTCACAATATTAAGATGACAAGAAGTTCAAGACAAGATAAAGGACCTCAGTGTGATTGGACACTGAGAGGTGCACCAGACTTCCTCCTTTTGCTTGGCACTTCTCTTTTTATTCTTTGATTAAAGTCTTTTTCCTTTACTTACATCCTCCATTAAGATGTCTCAGTGTCATTTAGGGTGTTAATTGAGAGGAGGTTTAAGCTCATCAAGGCGATTATAAGTGATAGTTAAAAATTTCTATATATGGCCTATGCTGGAATCAGCACAGTAGGATGCCATTTTTCTTTTATCTAACTGACATTGGTAATAATAGATGAAATTATTACTAAATCGCAGCTGCAGAGATGATATCATGATTTTTTTTGTGTAATCTTTGATGAAAAATTAATTTTTGAGAGGGATAATTTAAAATGATTTAAATAGTATTATACTGAAGTCCTTACTGGTAATTAACACCAATCTTGTCAGAAGTGAATCCACTTTTGCAGCTGTTTCTAAAGATACCTACAGTATTTGTAACTTTTCTGGGAGTGAAATTATAGTGTTTGGACTTTATTTTTACTGCATAAGGACCATTAAGAGAAAAGGATGTTAATAGAGAAGGCTTTGTTCTCCATTGGGGCCAAATTCTATTTTACATTTGCAGTGTTTCTCTATGTCTGCCTTTAATTAGCCATGCTCAGCATGTAAGCTGAGTTTAAGCAGAGTTTAGTATATGCAAAGCAGACTTTACATGGTATTTATATGTATGTCTTTGCATGCCAGCGTACACATAGATATGTATATCTTTATGGGCTCGCTATATATGTATACACAACTTTATTTGCGAGGGGTTTAATTGCTTGAACAGATGGCTGATCAGAAATGCTTCTTCATCTTCATCAGTGACTCGTCTTTCTTTCTTTGCATCGACTTTCATCACAGTGGCAAAAAAGTGCTCTAACGAGAAACAGCTGAAAATAGATTTTTCTTTGGTACTTTCATCATGCTTTAAGTGACAGAAGTGGATTTTTTTGTCCTATATATAAAGACCTGCAGGAGAAGGTTAAAAAAGGAAATATAGTGAAATCTAAATAGAAAAATTTGAATGAGAATATGGGAGAGCCTCAGATTATTCCTCTTATCTTCATATTTTACTTTCTTCTTTTTTAAAGTACATGCTGATTTTTGACAAGATATATAGTCGTGGTTATTCATGCCAGCTACAGTACCTGCCAATCAGTTTTTCTTTTCCTCGAGTTTGGTGCAGAAAGGGGGAGGGAGGGACATGAGTTGAAAGATGACACAATGGCTTAGAGGACTGTTACTTTAGGTATTCATTAAAATAGGAGTTACATGGCCAGCTTCTGCTGTTTCTGCAATTTTATTGTATTCAAATCAAAGTCTGGCTTCTGTAGGCTTTATAAAAGAAACAATGTGTCTTATAAACAGAGTGCAGGGTTCACATAGGAGTGGTTAATTTACAAGCAGATTCAAGGCTTAAGTTGATGTGTAGATATGCAAATAATCTTTCACATTTTTAATTTTTAAGAATGTTATCTAATATTTTATTTTTTTCCATTGTCAAAGTCTTTCTGCAAATATTTGCTGTTCCTCTCTGCTTTCCTGTGGAAATGTTACTGTTATTGTAGCAACTTTGCAAATTGGTAAACTGAGGAACACTGTGAAGAAGGGAACTAAGAAAATCTGTCTGAGAGTTAAAAGCAGAGTAGAACTCGGGGATTCTGGTCTGTCTTTTTTTTTTTTCTTTCTTTCTTTTTTTTTTTTCTTTTCCAACAGCTGACCAAAACCATTGGAAAAGTATGAATTGCACAGGAAAAAATTGCTCTTTGCATTTTTAAATGTGTTTGAATGGAAGATTAAAGAAAGACCAGATTAAAGAAAGACCCTATGGTTTCATGACAGCATAATAACCTGAGGCTTATTTTCCACGTAGAACCTAGATTTCATAGGTTTTCTCCTCAAGCTGAGTCAATAACATGTCCTCATACTCAGTGCAGCTGTAGAAGGACCATGGTCCTTGAAAAATGTACAGGGGACCCAGAGGAACTTTTCTACTGTAACATGGGATGAGACCTGGGGGCTGAAAGCACAGGTTTTTCTCAACAAAGAGGAAACAGCAAGAAAACCATCAGAGTACCTTACAGATTAGAGGAAGATTAAAGCTCTTCAGAACCACTGTGGTGTGTCAATCCAGTGCAGATGCTTTAGAGATGAAAGGGAGAAATATATAAGCAAGAGATTCCTGGAGGTTAAGGCTGTGTAGGGACAAGCAGTGTATCACAAGCATGAGATACGGGAATAAGCAGTGTGGTCAAGCAAATAAAACAATCTCTTAAATTCTATTACTAAAAGTCTTCACTATAGAGAGACTGGGATTCAGGTATAAGTATGTATATCCACCATCTAGGTCTTCAGTTTCAGTTGTTTGGATTGGGACAGTCTGGAGATATAGAAGGTATAATTAAGACTATCACCTCACAGATTTGCTGGGGCTGCTCATGTGCTTAAACCAGCAGCCAAAAGTTGTAATGAAATTTTCTTTTTCCACCAGAACAAATACTGCAAGATGAACAGGATGTTTGTGTGCTGGAAAGAGAAAGAAAAGATGCTGGGAGTAAGAACAGCAGTTTCAGATTTTTTGAGCCTTTCTTTTCAGATTGTGACCCCTTGTTTGCAGGCTTTGAAACCCTGATAGAAAGGGTGTGGGCTTAGGAGGAGGTAATCTTGGCTCAGGAGGTCCAGCAGATGGTGTTGGCAAATGGCACTGTGGGCTCCTGCAGTGTGGTGCAACACTCTGGAGGTGGGTAGGGGAGCAACGAGGTTGTGGGAAGCAGCTGGTGGCAAATACACTCAAGATGGCTCCAGTGAGCAACCACAAACAGCTTGGTAGGGTGGAGAAGGAGCAGAGGATAGCTCAGAGTAAACGAGTCAGTGCTGCATCTACATCCCACTTCAGGAGGATGCATGAGAGATGAAGATCAGAAAAGAGAAATTCATTGCTGTCCTTTTGACTGTTACCCTCTGTGGAGTAAACCTTTATTAGTGCAAGCCTAAGGTCTTACATCCTGGAAAGGTTGCCATTAGAAATGCATCTTCATGACTGGAGGCACTCGGTTCCTTTTCATAATGAAGTAAATCCATAGGTTTTGCACTGAAGTCTGTGACATATCCTGACGAACATCTGACACTCAGAATCAAGGATAAATGAGAGACAGTCAGAGGACTGAGCTTCTTCCCTCTCTCCCCCTGTCCCAACATTAAATATAATGAGAATAATCAAGAAAATTCATATCAAACATTTCTTTCTCCAAAGAGATTAGTGGCTTGGAAAAAGGAGTGGCTAGTTCTTTTTTAAGCTATTGCTAGTGATATGGCTTCAGCTACAGAGGTTTTCAGGAGGTTGAGCACTTGGGGGTAAAGAAATAAAAACAGGCAAGAAACATAGAATTCTATCCTGATCTGTTCAAAGCACTAAGACAGGTAAGAAAAAGGGGTATGTCAGCATTTACACATCAGGTTGCACCAGCTAGGAGCTAGAATATTATGGTCATGAGTTTACACAAAACAGCTTCACACAGCTCTACCAGTGCAACTCCATCCAAAAAAGCAGTATTATTCACAGCTGTGGACTTTCATTTGCAGAGCTTTGTGAAATTGATGAACTTCACAGTTTTATATTACTTGCAACAAAGGTTTTCTGTGACAGTGAAGACAGGACTAGTGTCACTAGTCCTTCCTTGGGATTGAGCTGTCTCATGCATTTCTCAACGCCTCCAGATGCCTCTTCATATTATTTACATCACCTCACTTTTTAAAAAGCTATCTCATCATGGTTGTCTTTTACTTCATAGGGACATCACCTTAAGTACTGACTATGGCGATTAGGTGTTCAGGCCAGAAAATCTCAGGCTGCTGCCTGCAGAGATGAGGAAGGCAGACACTCCTGGTTAAATGAGTAGGGCATCCTCATTGCAGTCCCTGAACTAGGGTCTATGCCAAACATGCTATGCTGTTGCTTCCAAGATGGACAATTGAGGACCTTATAAATTAATACAGGATGATTCTTCCTTGCTAAGGGAAATTGGCTGCCTCCATACCTGTTTCAGGTGTTGATGATGAGCAAGGTGAGTCCCTTATACATAATGTGCTCTGTTAAACAGAATTGAATATCAATTCTTCCATCTTTTGCTATTGCAAATCAGTGCCCTAGTTCTTCAGTCCATTCCGAAGTAGAAAGAAAGGCTATTGGCTATAATAATCTTTAAAACTGAACAACTTGAGATTTTATCTCTACATGTTAGGCAGTAAGGTGTTTTTGTTTGTTTTTACAGTAAGAATGAGTTAAGCATAAACAAGGAAAAAGTGAATATAGCTTGGGTTAAATTTTTAGCACTTTATTAAATGTAAAAACGCTTGACAGTTGTATTATATCACCACCCTTCTTTTTCCTGTTATATGTCCAAGTCCATTTACAAAGATCTATGTCTGAAGAGCTGTTGAACATATGACATCATAAGAGCCAAAAAAGATAAAGAGAGGAATGAATCAAGAAAAGAAAAGGAGTTTAAGTGATAATCCCTGATACTTTTTGTATTTTTCTTTTGTTAACACTGTTGTAGCTGTAACGCAGAACAACCTTTTAGAGAGGGTAAGTAAGTATAAAATATTTCTTATTTCTCCATCTTTTTCAACCATACTGATATGGATTTTTTAAATCGCTAATCAGTTCAGTGATTAAAATACAGGAAAATGAAAACTGACATTTAAAAATATCCTAAAGAAAAAAAAAAAAAACATCTTACACAAGTAACATGTATAAAATAAACCTTTGGCACTCTTGATTCATTCATCATGAAGCATGAGCTATATAAAACTAACTGCTGATAAATTATTTGTAGGTCACCTTTAAACAAGTTCCTGAGATGATAATGCATCCTCTGAAATAAAAAGGCAAATAGATTTTCTTTTCTTTATAGGAGGCATGTTTATACTTTAGAAACATTTTACATTGGATTTAAAGAATGATAAAGATGTTTCAAAATGTTAGCAGTTATTCACAGCATTGCCTAATGATCTTCAATACACACACAAGTGCAAAAACAATCATGAGTACTTTGGCAGACATGTTCACATGTTAGTCACTGCAGAATAGTTTCAAATTATCAGAAACACTGTGGCCAGCAGAACTATGGAAGTAATTGTTTCCCTGTACTCCGCTCTGGTAAGGCTTCACCATGAATACTGTGTTCAGTTTTGGGCCCCTTACTCCCAGAAGGACATTGAGGTGCTGGAGTGTGTCCAAAGAAGGGCTGTGAAGCTGGTGAAGGGTCTAGAGAACCGTCTTATGAGGAACATCTGAGGGAGCTGGGGTTGTTTAGCCTGGAGAAAAAGAGGCTCAGGGGAGGCCTTATTGCTCGTGGGTGGGGGTCAGTCTCTTCTCCCAGACAACTGATAAGACAAAAGGGAATGTCCTCAAGTTGCACCAGGGGAGGTTTAGCTTGGATATTAGGAAAAAAATTCTTCACTGAAAGTGAAGAGTGCATTGGAACAGGCCACCTACAAAAGTAGTTGAGTCACCATCCTTGGAGGTATTTAAAATATATGCAGATGTGGTGCTTGGGGACATGGTTTAGTGGCAGACCTGGCAGTGCTAGGTTAACGGTTGGACTTGATGATCTTGGAGGTCTTTTCTAACGTAAAGAATTCTGTGATTCTACAAAATTAATGAAAAAAGTACAATTGTTTCCATATGAGTGCCTCACTCTGGGATATAAGTGAAACAAAAATTTAGTGTAGTAGTTTACTAGACAATTATTAATATTTACATTTTTCACCTGAATAGCCCCAAAACATTACAAAAAAGGGTAACTTTATGAAGTAGAATTCTTGATTCTCTGCTATTAAGCAACACTTAGGCATCTAAAGTCAGACTCTTTCTTTCTCTCCCCTTCCTCTCTTACCAGAACAATTGTGATGCTGACTGTAATGCCAAAGTCATGTATGTTTTTCTTCTTGTTATGACATTAAGATGACTCATTTGCAGTTATACTATATAGCTTCCTCCTTTTAAGATTTATTTTATTATCTCAAAGTTGTAGTTTATTTTTAATATACTTTTACTTGATTTGTATATTTTTTAACTCCATACATAGTGCCAAAAAACTTATTCATTCTAAGCTGGTTGTGAAGAGAATTTAAATGCATCACAGGATAGGTAGATGTACTCATAGTCAAACACACTCAAAAATATTGTTGTTCTTACATTTGATTGTTCCCTTCTACATATTCAAGAGATATTTGATCCAAATGTATAGCAAATATGAAAACATATAAAAGCTTTGAATTTTCTATGAGGAAAAGAAAATATGGAAAATAGTATGATATTGTACTATACTTAGGGGCACTGGTTAGGGTGTTTATGCTGGAGAAAACAGCAAAATGTAAAGAGTCTGACTAGTTTCTTGGAATCTTATGTTTAATACTTCTTCAGCATGGAAATCATGCAAAATTACTTGAAAACGGCTGTCAAGCATTTGATCATATAGCAATGTAGAATTCCCCTGAAGAAAGAAGAAGAAAAATCCCAGTAAAGTTCTAAGAAGGTTTGAATATCAAGTAACAGACTGGGCTGCTGTCTTCATACTTCTGGTGCGTTTTTAACTAGGCTACCTTGTGTTCTTTTCTTTCCTTTCCAAACCCAGTATTTAAAAGTCCCATATGGCAATAGATATTGCTGGAATAGAATGCATACTGTTCTGGAACCAATTTGATCTGAGTTAACTTTATATGTTTTAAAAGGCAGCTGATATTTTAAAAGGCAGCTGAAATATTTTGCCTCCTTTACATTTTCTTTTGTCCTGGTCCTTATCCACTCTCCATCCTTCTCACATCTGCAGCCCTCCATATGGGTGTTTCAGCAAGATACAGAACTTTCTATTTCAATCCTTTCAATCCTGGAAAAAAGGTGGGGGGTGCAATATAAGTGTTCTTCTGCCCAATAGCATATATGCTTAAATTACAGACAGAATGGGATTGAAGGTGACATGTTCTATATGTGATAATACCAGGCTAGGCACATTAGGTTTGTGCTCTTCATCATTAATGGGATGAGGATGGAAAAGAATGTGAATAGAAAAAACAGGATTTTACTTTGAATTTATAGATGCCAGAAACATTATTTAACTTTTAAAGAATGAATTTGATGTTTAAGCTTAATTTTCCCTTGTGATCTGTACTGATGACTCTGCCTTCTATTGGCAGACCCTTATCATAGGAGTTAACTTATGCCCTAGGTCAATAAAAAATCTGAACTGGGACACTGTTAGGGAATAATCCCAAAACGTTCTTGTTTTACTTCATATCCTGCTTAGCAGAGACTTCAGTGTTAGTGACTGACAGCTCTTTTCAACTATCAGAGTTTTTTGGGTCAATAGGTCAATAGATTTAATATCCTGGGGATATCCCCTTCAGATTGCTGATCTCCACCTTACAACAGCCAAAGGTCTGACCTTGGACCATTTACAGATTTAAGCTGAACCAAGTGGATGTCAAACTAGGACTTTGGGAGCCAAATCAGTACAAGGTATATCGTCTTGTAGTACAGCCGTGATCTGAACTGGGCAGATGCTGAGTTCCCCAGGACCTTTTCCTTGTGTAATAAAACTACAGAAAAAAAAAGAAATCATGTATTCTTTAGCTGTTCTTTGCTGGGCAAAACTGCTTGTGAATCTGGACTAATATCCTCAGCTGCACAAAAGCTATATAAAGTTGGAAAACTAATTTTTAGTGGAAAGCTGCTTGCATGTTTCTTAATGTATATTTTAATGGTGTTTTTGACTGATATCACATATGTCACATGTATACTTTCTTCTTGCACCTGATATCATACAAAAAGTAAATGTGACATTATTACTGATGAAAGAATGACAGAAAATTTCATCTGATACCTCCAGATCTTATCCATGGTTTTTCAAAATATTTAAAAGATAATTATAGCTTCCAGCTTTCTTGAGAAATCTCTAATTTAGTCAGATTTCTTCTGAAATCAAAGTACAGGAACAGACCTTTTTCAAATTTACTTTTTATTTAGATTCTTTTTCCCCTCAAGATGACTTCTGTCTGTCTGCCTTAAAACTTCTTATTTTAAGCCAGCTGATGGTGATCCTAAGGTCCAAAGATACAGCATTCTTGTTAGTTTTATGAAAATAGGTAGAAAAATAAAGAAGGGGCACCCAAATCATGTCCTTACTGAAAAACAATATAAAACTGATTCTTCACTGTAAGCTAAACTGCATTAGTCAACAGAGAATAAGCATGGGATAGAAACATTACCAATGCCCCAGTTACAATAAAGCCTTCGGACTTAGCTTGAACCCCATTAGATAAAGATAATACAATCATGAGTCAGGAAGCCATAAGCTTCATGAGTTGTATGTCTCATTGTTTCCTTTCCTAAGTCCAAAGGAAGGTCTTGTGCAGGGTCACCAGACCTCAAGGATGTGTCACTGACAGCTTGAGGGGAATTGGAGTTGTTAGCATGAGTAGCACTGTCACAGGAGAATGTTTTTTCTCCGTTCCCAATGGATCTCCAGAGCTTCCATACACTAATTAATGATGGAGGCTGCTGTTGTGGGAAAATAATATAAAGGCCCAGATTTTCTGCTGCAGGCAAGGAGCAAGGAGTGCTAATTGGGAGGGAGGTGTGAGCAAAGATGCCACCTTGCACTGACTGATCATTAGCCAGCTTTTGTCCCTTGCCATGAGTTAGAGCAATCTGAGGGTGACTGTAAATTATGTGGACTGCTAGTGGCACCAGAGGACCATTATGCTAGTTAGACCTTACTAGTCTGTGAGATATACTTGCTACAGTCTATACATTATCCACCAGGAAGCAGAAGTAGAGAACATCATACTTTGATTTTGAGACTGGGTTAAACTGCTTTAAGGACTATTTTGAATGAGTGGGAGGAAGCATTAGGTCAGAACCTCAGCCCTTTACTGGGATTTTTGCATTAACGTAAGTCTTCATGTCATTCAGATGCTTAGGAAAAGGGCCCTTTACAGAAGATATTGACGTATAGAAAAAGTTATCTGGCTGGATGTATAACAGTGCTTTAACTTCTGATACTGCCTTAGTGTAGTGGGTTCAGCATCTGCTGAACATCCCATGCAGTGCACGAGGCTGTGACTCTAGAGCAAAATCAAACTTCTCAGATGCTCTGCTGTAAAAAATTCCTTATGAGTTTCTATACAATGTCCTCTTTGTTCCTTTATGCCTTGGTCTTCCTCCCCTGCAGCTGTCTCACAAAGGTAGGGGTGACAGGATTTGGCCAATATGTATGATGAATATGTGTAGGTCAAGGATGACATAAAGAAGTAAAAGGCAAAAAAGGAACAAATTACATGCTGTTATGTCTAAAAAAAAAACAATGGCCAGTCAAAGATATGGAAGTCTTGTTCTGAATAGAGTTTATGAAATCCATCAGATATGTGAGCTGTCATGTTAGTTTTACATTTGATTTTTTTCTATCATATTTATCACAAAGAGTCAGAGCAGAGACAGAATCATTACGGTTCCTGCACGTTATGGTACTTTGGCACTAGGCCATTCTGAGCATACATGCCAAGATGCTTTTATAAAACCATTAAAACAGCAGTACTAATTAGATATTTAGAGGAATAGAAATCCTGAAGGTTAAAATACCAGTGAAGCAGTTATGACCACAAGTGGAAGCCCATAAAAGGGCTTTCTTCACTGGTGAAAGCAAACACTATTAACCCAACATATATGTTTTTAATAGTACAGTAACTTAGTCTTTAAATGTTCTTATATTTGTGCTGCTATTCCATACATTTGTTATCAGTATTTACTGTCTTTGATACAGTCATGTTTAAAGGCACCACCATCATATGTGTTACTTTACATGCAAAGATACAGTCTCTACTTTGAATTCCTTTTAATCTCATAATCTTTTCATTTATACACTTGTTCAAAGACATATTTTAAGATAGCAAATAGAATGCTATCTATGATGTAACAGAGATATAGAATGTAAAAGATGTAAAAGTTTTTTATTTAAAATTGTATGCTTTCATGCATCAGTTTCCATATTCTGCAAACTTGTAAGTACACTAGGCTACTTAACTGTTCAAAACAAAAGATAACCAAAGAAAGGAAAGTCTATGGACTTTCCTTGGCTTGGAATGTCTTGGAGAAGGTGAAGACAGAAGAAAAATTCAAAGAATAAAAACCTGGGAACAATCAGTGAAAGGACCATGGAACAATTTAAGAAACAAAACTACTCCTTGTACTTTCTCTTGAAGAAAGCTTGTACTTTCTCAGAAATATTGTGCCTGGCTGCTAGAGGATATTGTGGGGACCAAAAAGAACAATGGTTTCAAAACAAGATAAGACAAGGTCATGTAACACAAGGTCACTTTGTCCTCCTGTTGGGACATATTAGACACAACAATCTGATGCAACTCCCTACTAGACATCAGTAAGTTGTCAAATGCTGGAAGCGAGGAGGGTATATTTAAGGAATGACCATTCTATTACATTTCTTCCCTAAACATTTAATACCATCAATGGTCACAGAAAGGATAATGGGTCTGATCCAGTTTGGCAGTTATTATATGTGTCAGACCGATCCCTGCATATAGGTGTGGCTGACAACTCATGTGAATAATGTGATAAGGTTTAAACCTGATTTTACTGATACATTTTAGAGACTTGAGTCCAAAGCTGAGGACTGTTCAGAGGGTAGTAGTCCTTTACTGCAGCTGTGAGGTACAAACATCACTTTTGCAACATATCATGTGGTTGCAGTCATGGAGTTGTTCTATCCATCCTCTCCTCCCCATTTAAATTGTTTGCATCCACCTTTACCTTCTTTGGTTCATAGTAAATGTGACTGCCTTCTGAAGCATGAATATCAATCCAGAAAATTGGACAAAGCCTTTCCCTGCAGCAACATTTGGCCACCCACTGGATTAGCCCAGTTTTATAACTTTGTGTAAAATTAACAGGCCCAACAAGTCCAAAACTGGTAGTAGTTTAGCTCTCAGCTTGTTTAGATGGAACGCTACTCACTGAGTAGCGTGAGCTTTGGTTTCAGGAGGTGACCAAAAAAGAGGCTATTTTTTTCCAGCTGAGTACAGAATATAGCTGAGAAATAAAGGTGAGCATATTTCTGCTACACGTCCTGATTTGCCCCTCTGTCTGTTGCTTGATATTCTGATCTTGGTGTTTGTTTCTCAAATAACTTTTGTTTCCAGAAATATTGAGAGGCTCTCCCAAACAGCTGCAGAAGGTGTCAAAAGCACTGAAAAAAAAAGTATTATATAAATCTAAACATCTGAAATGCAGAGTACCATTATTGTCTCAGCTGTTGTGATTCAGACTCACTGTATTCACACTTACAGACTAGCAAGTACACACAGACACAAACACACACAGACACACATACAAGCACAGAAATCACAGGGGGAAAGGAAAGAAAATTACACAATTATGAGGCTAACGGAAAACAAGACAACAGGGCTGTGATATTGTACCTACAATGGTGTTTGATTCAGAGATTCCTTGCCTTAAATGAAATATGTTATCAAATGTGTGGATGTCTCTCTATTTTTGTTCTCTGGATTTTGTAGTCCTCTTTCAGCTTGATACCCTACTTTCCTTAGCTGCAGGGTATAATATAATAAAAGAGGTGTGCATCCATCTATAAGCTGCACTTAAGTTGATGTATGCAACTATGTGTACATATACATCATACTTTTAGAAAGTATATAAATGTGGTGCATATATAGGCATATATATATGCATACACAGATTAATACTTTGATGTATTTAGCATTTTCAACTAATTATACCTTGCAGTCTCATGTTAATTCCCATTTGAAACATTTGGCACTATTCCTCCTAATTCATTTATATTAATGAGGGGAGGATCCTCTGAGCAATAATCAGTTAAAAATCATGACTAGCTTTGTTAATAAATACCAGATTGGTACATGATACTGTATTGGCTTGTCCTTAATTAGGAAGCACTGAAAGGAGTACCAAGAGGGAAATACTCATAAATTTTTCTTTTAAAGTCTAACTGCTCTCTTTCTGGAATTTACATCTTTGAAACAGAGAGAAAAATTATAACTTTGAATTTTTTTAATTTTCCTGCACTTAAAACAGCTTATCTTTAATTAAGATATACATTTGATACAGAAGTTTTTCTAACCTAAGTCCATGTAGAAAAATCAAGAGAAACATAAGCAGCATTGCTAAGTATTAGGTAATTGAAATACTTAATTTAAATATTAGAAATCTAGAAGTTTTATGAAGCATTTGGGGAGGCTGGATGGCTCAGGGAACTGGTAATGAACTAGTGAAGCCTTCATTTGTAGGTGATTGATTGCAATTGCATCTAGTAAAGGCAAGAAAGTCATTCCCATAAGCCAGTGTGCAGCAATGTCTGGGCCCTGTTTTTGTAGACCAGCTCCTTACTCTAAAATGGGGGACCAGGAGAGAGCAGGCATCAAAACTGAATTACAGATGCCAGAAAGAACAGGCAATATATATTTTTGGATCCTGAATGGTCTGGAATGGTAATAAGCAAGTTGACCATATACTCAAGGAATTTTTCTTGAGTTTTTAAATCTCAGTAACCTTTGAAGTGGCTACTTTTTATTTATTCATATATATATTTTTGGCATCAATTACAATGATTTCTTTTTCCTCATGTCTTCCTAAATATTTAACATCACTGTAGGCTTGCCAATGTGAAATCCAATGGTGCTTGTTTATGCCAGATACCTCCAGTTTATGTATGCTTGTTTTATTAGTAATCAGTAATATGAGTTATTATTACAGGAAAAACTCAGTTGATCTCTGAGGTCTATTGAACAACTGAATGGCAGTCACTGATGGCCCTGTTTTATGTTATGGTGAAAACTGATGTCATCACCTTTTCTTATAAGGATCTTTACAAAAGTTTAGTGCTTTGAAGCTTGACTTGGGGATATGCTGATCTGGAGCACAGCAGCAGTGAACTCAGCTCTTGCCAGGACAATGGTGCTATAGAGGAGATGCAAATATGAACCTGGTTTATGTTGTGTTTGAAGATGACCTCACAGGGAGCCATAGAAATATTGCTTATAAATCCATTTTATCTGTGACTCTTTTTTGGTCTATCCATAGCTCTTTGCTGTGTGACATGCGTATGAATGGGGAAGATGGGGGGATTATTCATGGACAGGCACTTGGCATAGTGCTTAGTCTAGCAGGCAGCTCAGATTACATGAGACAAGCCTGAAAGGCTGCTTGTGAAGTTATACCTCCATTTTCCCCTTGAGCATTTGTTTGTCCAGTCTGTTCACCCTAGAAGCATCTTGAGCAAGACATTGTTTGCATATGGCTCTTGGCGCCCTGAGCTTGACCTCCCTTTGAGCCTCAAAAAATGGCCGGAGAACAGAAAGTCCTGCAATGGCAACAAGAGGAGAAAAAACTTGAGGAACAATGTGTGGGCAACATTGGAGGGATGGGACTACAAGATGTCGTAATTGTGGTTGTGAGGAATGACTTTCCAGGGCAAACCAGGGACATGCCCATTGATAGGAATGGGGTGGTGGTGTCCTTTGGCATGGGGTGGCAGGCCTTGGGTGCTCTGGGAATGAGTGGAGAGCAGTCATGAAAAGGCAGAGTGTAGAGGAAAGGAAAATAGATCTGTCTTGAGAAATTGTGGTTTTAAGAGACTTCCCTGTATCAAATGTTCTCTGAATGTCTCTTAGTCCCCATTGCACCTTCTCCTTTCATGCCTTTTCAACCCTACTGTCCTTACCCACACTCTCATTTCTCTTTCAGGACTTCATCTTTCCTGAATGAACAGTTTAGAAAAGTCTATTTGTTTGGGATCAGAGTGGGACTGGATTATGCCTCCTAATCTGACCAGTCCTGACCTGGTCTTCCCTTCCTCTGGTGCTGAGACACAACATCAGTTTTCCCTTGGGCTGGGAGGGAACTGCCAATGGATGAGGAAGAAGAGGGATCCTTGAGACTAGGACAGAGGAGGTGGTCTGGTCATTTGAATAATCAGCAGTGCTTATGAACAAAGAAATAAATAGCAGTACTGTAACAATTTCAAATGCTTTTTAGGAGTTCTGAGGAGCAACTCCCACTGTTTGTCAAATAAGAGTGAGGAAAAAAAAAAGATAAATTACTTAATTTTGACTATTTTTTAATTGTTCATAGCAAATGATAAAATATTTCTAAAATAAGAATCTGAAAACTGTTTTAAAATCACTTGACATGATCTTTTTTAATTTACCCATGACAGAATGATTGCAAATGTATATCAAACAGCTGCTTTCAAATGCAGGTAAGCTGTTGTTGAAAATAGGTTTAATCCTAACTGTTTATGCCTGCTTTTGATGATAGTGCTGTAGAGTATTGTGTTATTTAATAATGCATTCAAGCATCTGTTTAGAGAAGGTATATTCCACTATGGTCCAAAATGAAAACAACCCCATTACATGTCAGGGTTTCATTCATAATTCTTGTATCATGCTCTGATTAGAGTATACATTGAACCTCAGATGAGCATTACCTAAGGCACATTGAGTTAAATGCACTGTATAAACTAGGCACAAACCACAAAGCTACCTTTAACTTGCACAAAACAGCAAGTAGAAATTGATTAAAATATGCATTCTACTAATATAATGGCTGGTCTCAGTATAGAAATTAATTAATGCTAATAGTACACAATCAAAACTGCTTTTAGAAATCTTCTTAGAGCATTAACTAAAATGTTCATTTTTTTTAATGCATTTGACTGAACCTCCGAGACTAAAAGCTTTGCTTCCTCCATGCAAATGTGAAAAAAAAATCACAGCCTGAATTTTCAAGTGGTTATTTTATAGCAACCTCCCCCAGCCATTTGCTTTTGGATTTCTTGTTAACCTGAGCCTGGTCCCAGGCCATGTGTGAGGTTGTACTATTAGCTACTACAGATTAAGGTGGCAGCCCTGGGAATCGAGGCCAATAACATATGCAGATTGCGCCACAGAGCAGAGAAGAAGATAACTAAATGAAAAAAAGGGAAAGGGTATTGTGTTTAAAGAGGCAGCTCAGCTATATTCTAGGCTTTCAGCTCACAGTTATTCTCAGCACAACATATGAATGTTTGTCAAAAAAGACTCCAGGGTGCTCTCTTCCTCACAGTCCTGGTATGCTTTTTTTTTTTTTTTTTTTTTTTTTTTTTTTTCACATTTGCACAAGGCTTTTCACTTTATTGGCATGATTTTCCTTAGCCAATTTCATTTCCAAAACATAAAACTTTAAAGAGCCACTGCTGTGGGCACAGCAAGGGTCTACTTCTACTACTCCCACAGGACCTGGTTGAGAGGTTCTCTGGACTGACCTTGGACTTTGAGTCTCCAAAGCCAGAATTCACTTTGGATAGTGTCAGTTCTGGTGGTATCACTGGTGCATATCTCCAGGAATCTCAGGATGAAAAAAGCCTTCAATCTGGGGCACCAGTTATTTAATAATAGAAGTGTTTTTGATACATGTATTTTATGTATCTATACACACAGGCACACACAGACATGTATACATAAACTTCTCATTATTTGCAGGTACTGAGTTATTCCCTTTCTTCTTCTCACTATTTGACCTCCCTCCTTCCTATTCCATATATTTTTTCCTCTTCATTTTTCTTTTCCTTCTCAGAATCCACCTCCCACCTCAAACCTTTCTGTGTTTCAGGTCCTTGTTTTTCATTATTCCCCAGACACTTCTGCCTCTTTCTAAAAACCCAGACAGGCTTAAAAATAACAATGGCTGGCCTCAGGAATGTACTACTAAAATCTACAGAGACAGTAGCAGTTTACATTGCAAAATGTGTTTGTATGGATCTTAATTGCAGCAGAACTTCTTAGAACTGCTACCATGAAATAAGTGATCTTTCATACTCCTAATGCCCATCAGACTTTTTTGCTATGCGTTTTTTTAGTAATATGAGGTGATGCAATTTGATGGCATCAGTTAAAAAAACCCACACATCTCTGAATGATATAAACAAAAGCAAACTCCCCACTTTGTTGATGTGCTCAACAATCCTGGGAAGCAGGAGGACTGGATTCAATTTCCAGCTATTGGAGATCATCGTTTTGCACACTTCATTTGTCAGCTTTCCTCTTCAAAGGTAAGGACTATCTATGAGTGGCTTCTTCTTTGCTCCATTCCTATTTAGTTGAACTAATTTTGGTTAGGTTCCTCATTTTCCTGAGGGAACCTAGGGAAATTCATCCAGAGGAAAATACTTTCTTGCCTCAAACATCTACCTCTCTGCTTCTGCTCAAGTATGGTTGACATCATAGTAGCTAATTCGCCATCTTCTCAGCTTTGCCTTGGGTACATATTTTGCTGCCTTATGCCTTCTTTACAATTGCATCTTATCATTTTTTATTTTTTATTTTTCCTTTCTAAGCTTACAGTGACCTGGCTCATCTCAACCACGAATATCTAATGCTATTAGAGATCCCATGTGTGGTTCTTCCATGGAGAACTACTCTCAGTGCAATCCCTGACGTTGTCCATTCCATGCTTTTTTCCTGTGCTTATGTTTTAACAACCAGAACATTAATATACAGAAGCATTTCATTATAAGCCAGGTGAGAGCTAAGGCTTTTTTTTTTTTTCATTTGTTCTAAGTTTCAAAGACAATTTAACATTGCAAAATTTGAACAGATGACTTAAGGAGACATTATTGATGGAAATATTAAACAATTAAAATCAAATGCTTAATGTAATTGAACAAAATGTTCATCCACTCTGCCAAATGGAGTGAGTAGTTATAGGTTTTGAGAGGACAGATGGATGTGTGGTAAGCCATCTAAGTTCCTGCGTAGCTAGAGATACCGGCAAGCTACCTAGAAAGACGTGGATAACTGGACCTGTGGGATACTCAGGGCTAAATGATCCTAAAAAGAAGATGGCTTTCTTTCAAAAGTATTTACAATTACACATTAGAGAATTTGCTAATCATTATGGAGTTTTCTATAAGTAGAAAATACAATCCATGACTACATACTTTACAGTTCCTGTCTAGGGTTGATGATTTATTGGTAATTCTGAGAAAGGCTGCTTCCTTTTCACTATTTCAAATCACACAGAGATAAAATTAAGTGCTAAGAAGCCTACAGACTGTCACTTCAACTTCTCAAAAAGAGTGGTTAGGCATTGGGAAGGGTTGCCCAGGGAGGTTGTGGAGTCACCATCCCTGGGGGAGTTTAAGGAAAGGTTGGATGTGGTACTTAGGGACATGGTATAGTGGACATTTTTTGTGGCTGAGGGGACAGTTGTAGTGGATGATCTTGGAGGTCTTTTCCAACCTTAATGATTCTATGATGAACTTGTCTAAAAGATCAGTGGAAACACACTATGAAGGGTATGAGCAGCAAATCTTCTGGCTTTGGCTTGAACCTATCTGAGAACTGATGGGAGCTACACTGTCTATTCCAATTTCATTAAGCAACATTGATAAAAAAAATACCTCAAATTAAGGAAAATCTCATTGCTTTAAAAGAAGTCCTTACAACTTCTTCTCCAGTAGAGCAAACATTTTCTACTGGTATTCATTGTAGAATTTGGATCTTACTTGAAAATTTTCTTTGGTCATATCTTACCAAATTACATTAAATCTAATATAAGAATGGAAATACTGGCAAAAATTCAAAAGTCCATCAAATCAACTCTACTGTCTTTAAAAATAGCCTGTAATCATTGTTTAAAGAAAGAGTATCAGAAAGAAAGCAAGTATAGATGCTTCCC
Source organism: Aythya ferina (assembly GCF_964211825.1). Classification (NCBI taxonomy): domain Eukaryota; kingdom Metazoa; phylum Chordata; class Aves; order Anseriformes; family Anatidae; genus Aythya; species Aythya ferina. The sequence continues at coordinate 51,446,366 of NC_140301.1, forward strand.
CAGGATACTAATCTCACAGTTTCAGATAATATATTTTCCAAGGGAATTCCAAGATAACTGTGATATCTGATATATATCCTGGGAGATTTTTATTTATTTATTTATTTATTTCATAAAGATTCTAGCTATTGTTTTGTTGTTGTTTTTGAAATTCATTATATTTTTATCATCCAAAACATATCCTGGCAAGGAGTTCCACAGTTATATCAACGGATAACTTGGTTTGTTTTAAATCTTATACTTGATGATTTCACTTCAAACTGACAATCCAAGTTACTTTGTCACTTCTTTTGTTTTTTATTTTTATCTTTTAAATTTTATTTTTAATTATAATAGCTACAACAGGACCTATCATTTAATAGCTTTATCCGAGAGTTTTTTCCTTTATATCGACTTGCATTTTTATTGGTTTGCTGTTTTACCACCCAGATACCCAGAAATTAATTATTTTAATCTATATTTAACTCTCTGGGCATCAGATATTACAATATTACAATATTTCCAACCAATTTGACCAGTAGAGAAATTAGGCTTCCTGCTCTACAGCTTTCTGGATCTACCTCCCCACTCCAAAATGCTTTTAAAAATTTGTAGCATATTTCCCACCTCCATTCCTTTGGTACTGAGGCCAATTTAAGCACTAGGTTACACACCACAGTATGTAGTTTGGCAATTTCATATTTGAGTTCCTTTAGAGCTCTTGCGTGAATACCATCTGATCCTGATGATTTGTCACTATTCATTTTATTGATTTGTTCTTAAACCTCTTCTACTGACACTTCAATTTAAGACAGTTCCCCAGATTTGTCCCCCCATAAAGAATGGTTCCAGTGTGGAAACCTCCCTAAGCTCCTCTGTAGTGAACACTAATGCAAAGAATTCATTTAGCTTTTCTGACATGGCCTTATCTTCCTTGAGTACTCCTCTTACACCTGTAGGCATGATTGACTCTCTGGCAGGTTTCCTGCCTCTGATGTATTTGAAAAAAAAATTATTATTATTTTTATGCCTTTAGCAAGTTATTCTTCAAAATTTTGTATCCCCTGTCTTCTTTTGGATTTGTGTTTAGGCTGCTAGAGTTTGTATTCTTTTCCATTTTCGTTTGTCAGGAAACATATCATGAGACAAAACAAATAAAGGAAGCAAACAAGTAGCTTACTGGGGACAGGACAAGAGGGAGAAAGTAACAAAAAGACAAGAGCATCTGTATTCTTGAACAATCATGAACACTATGAAATGTCACTGCTTTCCTGGTCTCCTCCAGATATTGTGAAAAAGGAGAATTTTACTAAAGAGTTAGACTGATTGTTAATTATTTATTTGATAGGTTCACTAAGAATCTTGAAAAAAAAACCTGTTCATTTCAAACTTTAATTTTCTTATCAGGTTTGAGAAAAGTCACTGGGTATTTTTGATATCCACCGATAAGTAGAAAAGCCATATCAAAAGGCTTTTCAGTTGTATTTTAAACGAAAATGAAATGACTGAAGAGGAAAGAGATGTTGTAATGAGGCATAATTTTATTGGTTGCAAACTTATATTTCTTGGCTTCAAATGTTTTCATCCAGATTTCATCTCAACTTTACAGTTGCATCTATATGTTCTGTCTTTCAGTTCATCATCTAGATTTTCAAGAAAGCTTCGTTAATGTCAGCCTTTCCTTTGTGCTCTCTCTCTCTCTTTTTGTCTTTTATTGGAGGAATAGATAATAGCTGAGTGTAAGTGGAATTTTCTCCTCTATATCTGATTTCTATCAACTGAGCAACAACATGGGTTCATCAAGGAAAAGTCCTGCCTTAGTAATGTGATCTTCTATGATATGGTCACCTGCTCAGTGGATGAAGAGAAGGCAGCAGATGTAATCTTTCTGGATTTCAGTAACTTTCAGTAACCTTTGATATCGTCCCTCATGGCATCATGCCGGACAAATTGTCCAACTGTGAGACAAACAGGTTCACACTATCATCCATGAGCTGGGTGATGAACTGTCTCAACAGTATTGCTCAAAAGATTGTAGTAAATTAAGCTACCTCTGGCAGGTGGATGGTGACTAGTTGTGTTCCCCATGGCTCAATTCCAAGGCCAGTTCTGTTAAACATTTTTATCATTAATCTGGACACAGGAATGGAGTGCATCCTCAGCAAGTTTACCTATGGTACTAAACTGGCAGGTACTGCTGACTCCCTGGAGGGATGAGACACCTTGCAGAAGGAGCTAGGTAGATGGGAGCAATGGCTGATTAGCAATGGCATGAAGTTCAACAAATTAAAATGCTGGGTGCTACACCTGGGACATAGAAATGCTGGACCCAGACACAGGCTGGGAATGAGTGGCTGGGGAGCAGCTCAGCAGAAAGGGACCTGGGGTTACCGGTGGGCAGCTGGCTTAGCACAAGCCAGCAGTGTGCCCTGGCAGACAAGTGGTCAACCTTCATTTTGGAGGGCGTTAAACCCAGTGTACATAACTAGCTAGTCCAAAGAAGTGATTCTCCTGCTATACTTAGTGTTGGTACGTCCTCACCCAGAATATTGTGTGTGGTTCTGGGCTCCATAATATAAAAAGGATGTTAAGGTCCTTGAAAGTGTCTAGAGGGCAACAAAGCTGGTAACGGGACTGGAAGACACATCCTGTGAGGAGAGGTTGAGGACACTTGGGTTGTCCGGTCTGGAGAAGAGGAGGCTCAGAGGTGACCTCGTTTCTTTCTGCAGTTCCCCAAGGAGGGGAAGCTCAGAGGGAAGTTCTGCTCTCTGCTCCCAGCACCCGATGGCAGAAGTTCATAAGGGGAAAGTTTCTTTCCTCCACCTGGTTTCTCCTCCGTGAAGCTCTTCACACCATGTCCAGTGGCCACAGTCTTTTTCATCTAGGAGACCTTTGTGTGAGGTATCAAGGGACCTAAATTTACATAGTGTCTTTACCTTGATATTTACCTCATCCTCATGCCTGATGTGAGATTGAAAACACATATTTCTGCTTTCTTTTTGTACCTCATAAGGGCAAAGGACAATCATCAAGGCAGCTATTATGGCTTACTATGAACACAGGAGAATCAGAAGGTTTTTGTCGCTAGTCTTCCCCTGGTCATTTCTTCAGTAGAGATTTTAATAGACAGAATTTATTGTTTGCAGTTATCTGTGATGTTTAAAACTTGAAAGAAGAATAAATTAAATCACTTTTTTTTTTTTTTTCCTCCCTCTTACCAGTGCAGCAGTAAATAACACTCAGAAGTCATATTCTTGTCTTTGCTCATGCAAATTGGTTGACTTTCATGCCTAGTTTAATTGATTTTAATGGGAGCTAATTATGTCAAGGAGGTGTTCTCACTTGTGAAATAATTTTCAAGATTAGATTTTTGGATAACAATGATAGCAAAACCCCATTTTGGACATATACCTGAGGCAAGGTGGAGAATCATAATTAAGGGTGTAATTCTTTATAACAGACTAGTGCAAAAATGTTTTTTTCTTCTTTAATGTGTGGCAAAATTTTACTGTATGTAAGTATTCAAGCTGGATTAACATCAACTCTTTGCTGACTAGATTATCAGAAGAACTGGTAGTTGCTTCTGTGTAAGGAATTCACCATTTCAAGGCAGTTATAGGTGAGTATGTCTCCTCACTCATATCTGAAAGCAACAACAAAAAAATTCACAATAAACTAAGTATTCTGGGAGAACTTCATTTGTTGATCATTTTGGTTGGTGCTTTCTAACAAATTAATGAGAATATAAATAAGAAAGAAAAACACGTTTTATTTTACCTGTGTTTTCCCAGTTTTTATCTGAAGAACATGTAACTTTCTTGCATAGCATAGGAATCAAGTATCTCTACACTACAGTGCAGAAAGAAGTGCAGATGGTGGGGAATGGTGCCAGCCAAGGCTACACTTCAGCTCACACAACCTGGTCACAGTCACACAGCTGTGCAGAACCCTCCATCCAGAAGGCATCAGGATCTAGCCCTGAGAGAGTCAAAGCCAGATATCAGGATTTTTTCATGCTAAGAACAAAAAAGGGGGAGAATTGGTCACAATTTTCTTCTTATACTGCTTTTAAATTACAAAATTACACATTCACATTTAGTGTTCAAATGTTTGAGGTGCTTCTGGATGCTCCTGTCATCACCTGAAATTCTGGGTTCTCTCTGACATGGCAAAATGGATCTTTTGGAATTTAGTGTTTGCAATGTATTTAGATAATTAAACATTAATTTTTTTTCTGTTTATTTTATTACTTTATTTTGCTTGGAAATGTAATTAACCTGTTAGAAAAGAAGAGAAAGTATTTGTAGATATATTGGTGCTGTTGGCCCTGTACTATATAGTTCTAGAGAACACCGTATTTTTAATTTTGCTGCCTATCTTTCCATATAACGTAGTGTTATTAGCACTGCAACACAGAATGTGTCTCAGCGTGTCGGTATGCTTATGGGCCTCATAGCCAGGGCTATCAAAGCTAATGGATTAAGCTAACCATAATATATTTTACTTTGCTTCTTTATCTCAGACACAACAAAGAATCTGGGAATACCATGGTATGGTATGTAGAAGGTTTGATGAGTTAGACGTCTCAACTTGGGGTTCCATAGTTAGCTGTTTCTCTGCTTACACCCAGGTTACAATAACTTAATAATTCTGCAATTGCATAGATATTACTGGACTGGCAAAAGTCAGTCAGTGTGGAGTGGCAAAAATGCACACCGCCACTAGTCAGTCTGACCCATCAACTTGGCATGATGCAGAATGTGAGTAAGAAAATACTGTACTGGACTGCTTTGGGGGGTATATCCTCTGGTTCAGGAGGGAGCAGGGATAGAGAAATGGAAGTGGAGCCCCTTTATTGCCTCCAGCACAATTTAGAAGAACTTCTTCATAGGAGCCGTTAACAGTGGAGTGACAAAAATGCCAAGTGTAATGAAGTTGTATTATTGGCTGACAAATCTAAACACCACTGCAAAACACAGAAAGATTGTCATCATCATAATAATAATCATCAAAATATTAATTTTCCAATAGGCAAGACAACATCTAGTTGACTTTCTGAGAAAGGATCAACAAATTTCTCTATGCATTTCACTACAGTGGTAGTGACAGAGACATGAGTATTCCATCTCAGGTTTGGACAATGATCAGTTCATTGTAGAAGGGTATTTGCAAGCACATTCTAACAGAAGAAAGTAACAGCTGCACTGCATTTACAGAAAGTTACCTTAGCTTATTTATAGTCTTGCACTAAGGACAAGCTTTTCATCTGCCCTCATCTGCAAAGGCAAGTTATCATAATGGAGGCCACCAGCAGGCTAAGAAGGGAATGTATGAAAGAAATGCATGTCAGAATCTGTTTAAGACAATATGAAAAACTGCTCACGTACATACAAATAGGTGAGAATTCTTTTTCAGCCTTATTTACCTGAGAATGAATTTCAGTTTGAAGAGGCCTTTATGTCGTTTCAGGCAAAGCACCTAAGATATAAGCAATTTTCAACAAGAGTGCTACACATTTGTCTTTATAACAATTTGTATGTAACAGCTTTTATGCAAATGACACTAAAGTGGCACCTTTTTTCTAAATTGGACATTTTTATGGTTATAATTTTCTTCTGTAATAACAGCAAAAAAATGGCTGTCCCAGTGGAGTTGAGCATTTCATCTCTAGTGCTGTTTTGTGAAGTTGGAATGACAAGTTTCTTTCATTTGTGCAAAGAATGACAAAAAATACTTTTTTTTTGTCATTCTTGTCTGACTTGGTTGAGGCAGTTACACTTGGAAGCAGCACCAGTCCCCTGACACCAACCTCTTCTCTGCCAGCAAGAATGGTCTCATAAAATCATAATAAAACTTAAAGGAACTAAAAAATATTGCATTCTTTCTCTTTCTGGTCTTTGAAGGACATAAATTACTTTGTTAGTTTAAGCAGTTGTTGCTTCGGTTTGGTCTTTGGCATTGATTCCCACTCATTCTCCAGATGTCAGACAGGTGACTTTTACAGACCGTGGTCTTGGATTTAATTAACCAGAATACAAGAGAATTTATGTATTTCATGCAAACATCCCAAGGCATTAGTATAATATACCAAGTAAAATAGGCAGGTTATTGTTGCTTAATTGACTACGCAGTTCTGCAACAGCAATGTACGAAATTGCAGGTCTTTAACAATGATTAAAATCTATCTCAGTTACCAGTTAATTAGTGATCTGTAACCAAGAAACTTTGTGATGGATGATTTTACCCTCACAAACTGATAGATTGGTAGACTTTAATTGAGGCATACAATTAGGTTAACAAAGTCAAAGTTGAAGTCTGATACTTCATCTCATAAAATAGAATCCCATAAAATGTAATTAACAGTAATTTTTAGTAAAAAAACACAAACGTTTATTTTAATGGGAGAAGCCCATAAATACTAAAAGGCCTTGTGCCTTTCTATATAAACTATGCGTATAATGTATATATATATATTTGTTATGTAACCACTTTTCTGTTAATGATGATTTTTATTCCTACTACTCAAGCATTAGCAGAAACACTAAGGCTAGCTTAGGAAAGCACATATGTACCTAAAAGCAGCACTTCTTACAGAGAAACTAGCTGACGCAGCCTGGGTCCATGAACAGTATATTTTGGCATACGGAAGCCTAGGGCTGCACTGAAATAAACCAATGTTTCATCTGCAGCCTGAAGCCCCCAAGCCCAGGGTACACTGTCCCTGCTATCTGCAGCAAAGACTATGCAGGGTTCTATCATTATGGCATAGCACTGTATAGTGCATATAAACCCAGTTACATTCCTTGTCTTGAACACAAATGAAAGAATAATTAGTCAAGATAATATATTTCAGCTATTACACACAAGTCTACATTTTGAGGAATAGAATTTTTACTGCTTACCTTATCCATATGAGCTTTCCTAATGAGTGGGATAAACCCCCAATATAGGAGAAGAAAGACATAGAAGAGCCTTCTGTTTCTCTTGAGCTTGGACTAAAGGCATGGGATGCATCCTCACAGCCAGGGGATGCTTTAGGTGTTGAAAAAAACAGCAGCTGCCAGTTTCTGAGACAAAACCTGGCCATTTTTAAGTGAGGCAGAAGGAACACCTGAGTTCAGTCTTCCTGTGGTACAATGGAAGCAACATGCGGCTCATGGCTTGTGACACCCTGCTTTTAAAGCTGCTGTAGTTGTTAATCCAGTTGTCCTAAAAAGGCAAGACATAGTTGCTGATCATTTTTTTCTAAGCACCAAACAACTACACAGTTGGTGTTATCATTTAGCTTTTCTGATTCTGGACATCCAGTACTTGCTCCACTTTCATTGCAGGAGGTAAAATTATCTTTGAAACAAGTGGTTTGTGATCCATAAGTCATTCATTATGTGGGCTTACTGTTTTGATGAATACAGCCTATAGCCTGAAACAGTTTGCATCAGAAATATAAGATGTTCTCTGTCTGATCAAAAGTTTCTTTCTCTGATGTTTCTGTTTTGCACTATACCTTCCATTTCAGCTACACAGAATCTATATATATAATTGGTGAACTGAAAGAGTGACTTGAGACATCTTAGTATTCTAGTCAGACAAAGCTTCAAAGCAATTAAAGAAATAACTTTCTATGCAAAAGGAATTTTCTGAGAATAACGACCAGGGGAAGGAGGTGACATTAATAAGTATATTAGAACACCAACACTGAAATTATGCTTTAAAATCCCCAGAGAAAAAAAAAAAAAAAAAAAAAGATTAAAAAGAAAAACTCCAGAACAATTAACGTTCTTCAAGAAAGACAGTAGAAACCTTTATCTTCCTGTTCCTCCTCCCCCCCCAAAAAATAAAATAAAATAAAATAAAATACAATAAAATAAAATAAAATAAAATAAAAAATAAAACAAAACAGCAAAGAAAAGAAAGAAAATGCAATAGTGCCAATACAGATGAATAGGTGAAGCAGTCTGTATGTTTGGAGCACTTTCATACCAGAAGTTGTGCCTTTAATCATTTGGATTACTGAAATAATTTCTCAGTACACCATATAATTTATAAATATCTGCTTATGAAGAAGCACTTACAGTATTATATATGAGTTTTAATGCATTATTTATATTTCAGAAGCACAAATGTCATTTTCTCAGCATAATATTAATTAATAAATACTTTGTGCATTTAATAGCACCTTTCATCTGAAGACCTCAAAACATCTCTAGACTTTTACAAGGGGGAAAACTGAGGCAGATAACCACTAGGCTGCATTTTCAAGGTTATACTTTATGTTCCTGGTGGAGCTAGCAATAGATACCCTTGTGTGTTGACTATGAATCCTGAAAACAACCCCCTGGCCCGTTGCACTGCATGAGCAACTCTATGTAGACTAATAGATTATTAATGTTCTGACAATCTAATGGTTTACTTAGTTTGACGTACCTTTAGGGCTTTATAATTAAAGAAATATGTGTTAACATTAGTATTAAAAAATACTTGTTATAGTCAAATATTCAGTGGAATCAAGTTAACAAATGCTCTATTTGCTCTCTCTGAAACCTTGTGATGAAAACGGCTCATACAAGGGTAGTGAACAAAAGGACTGATTTCACAAAAAGAAAAAAAAATGTTTTTTTTTTTTTACCTCTTCTAAATAAAATGTCATAAAGACTTTGAAGCTCTGCATTGTCACTCAAACAGCAGGGCTAGGAAAGAAGGCACATTCTAAAAAAAGAAATACATTTAAATGTATTTTTTTGAAAATCCTATTTACCTTGGGCCTAATCCTCATTTGAACTAAGGCCTCTCTGCACTTGCAACATAAAGTGACCTCAAAGTGTGGGTGTATATTAGAATACTTTTCCCCAATGGTATAAAGGATTTAAGAGTATGAGGAAAGAAAATATTGCTTCAATGTTACCCTCTGCTATATTCCTCGTTACTTTAACTCAGTGGGAAAACAAAAGAAATATGAGCTCTTCTGATAAAGTTTTTAGTTTCATGCATCATATTTACCTTTGATTAAAAGGCTTTTTGGTACAACCACTGCTATCTAGAGTGATCATTGCATCATGAATAATCAAATAAGATTAGCCAACTGTGTCCAGATCCAAAAGTCCTATTATTGTCTGCAGGAAAAGCATCATTTGGTTTTAGACTATTTTATAGTCTACCATAATCCTTGCTAGACTATCACCAGAAAACCACCTGAAATTCCTTTTTTTTTTTTTTTTTCTTCTGAAAAAACATTGAATGTCATTTACCCATTTTCTTTTTATCTTCTATCTGTAGCATGCATGACAGTTCACTATTCCTGTCATACTGGTGTGTTTTGTGCTTCGTTAGTTATGAAAATCACATGGTGATTGCAAAGCCTTCATATGCAAATCAAAAAACATATCACAGTTACATATAGCCCTTGACGGTACTCATCACTCACTACAGGACTGCAGAAAGAAGGTTCACAATTCCCCTAACACCATTATTTTTCACAAATGTTCATTTTCTATAGCAAGGTAATCAACTGAGGAATGGGACAGATCCTGATCTCTCTTACCTTGGTGTAAATTAGGAACAACTCCTCTGAGATTGGAGTGGTTACTCTGACCAAGCGAGATCAGAATCTGGCTTGGAAACTTTGCATAGTCACTATTTAATTTGGAAGAGGGAACTCCTGTCTGTCTCAATTTCTCAAGTGCTATCTGTCTGTTACCAGGCACATGCACATTAATTGTGTGTTTTAAACTTTGTTTGGTTGAACCTGTCATCCTAGGCTAAAATTGTGTGACCTAACTTGTAGTAGCTTTTGCAGTGAAGGTATCATTTACTGTTGAGTATATTTTACTGTGCTGTTATAGATCTTTTCACTCAACCAGCTGTCTAACATGTTGAATAGTCTTTCATCTTGTCAAACACTTCCATTCCCCTTTCTACAGCTTTCTCAGCCAACATGTACACACCTAATCAATCTAATGCCACCGTCTCCAGACTTTAAAACCAAAAAACACTGTCCAAACTACTTTTTTAAAGAAATAGTCATCCTTTTCCAGTAAATTCATCATCAAATGGACTGATAAATTGTTAAATGAGAAGAAACACTTCTCTGAAACTGTTACTCTAGGTCCAGCCTTAGAGCTCCAGTTCACTCACTGAATCTGTCATTCGGTAAAGGCTGTTGGGGGCTTCCCTTCACACCAATCGTGTATATGTTAATGTAATTTAATTTAATAAACAACTTACCCATGGAACTGAGCTTAAATCCTTTTGCTTTTGCTTATATGTACTTTTTTTTTTTGTTGTTGTTGCCATTTTTTTAGCAAACAAGATTAGTCTGTCTCAATCTGTTCAATGCTTTTTTTTTTCTTTTTTTTTTTTTTTTTTCTTCCTTATCTTTCATCAGTGGGAACTCCATTATTAGATTGATATTTACATCATATAAGAGGTGTAAAAAAAGCCATTGGCACTGCTTTCAGGTGTCTCCTGCTATGTGATATAGTACATACCTAACATGGTATGTAGTATTCATTAGGGTTGCTTTTATTTTTATTACTTTTATTTTTATTAGATATATTACCTCCTGAGACTGTATGAAGTGAACCATGTCACTGGGTGAGATTACTACTCAGTTAATAGCAGTTCTGAAATCAGTCAATTGGGAATAGGCTATGTTGCAAGAACCTCTAAAATGCGTATATGTGCAGTGGGGGACAGGGCAGCTCTCAGAAGGGGAAGGTTTTCTGCTGTTGCTGGATTCTCCAGTGGAACATTTTTCAATTGCATGCTCATTTCTATATGTGCTTTTAGTTAAAACAGATAACAACACCTGAAACAAACACTTTTATAGCCAGCAGGTACACATGAAATAGAAAGGCCTGAACAAACAGGTAGAGGTGGGTGCTTTGTATTTTCAGTCTGGTTTTGAATTACTAAGGATGGAAGGAGGTAAAGACACTTCAACCTTTAAGCCCCTTTGACATTCACAAAGTGCTAAAAGTCTGCTGGGGTCTAAGCTCTGACAAATTTGCATCTCTTTGAATATGACGCTTGAAAAGCCAAGCCGCTAGATTAAATTTTGCCATGGAGAAAATGAGAAAGGCTTCCATCTCCCAGGTCTACTGGGAGGATCTTTATGGTTGATTTACTTTTTTTAAATAAATGTTTCTTTATGTGTTTTCTCTAGTTTGTGTCCAGCCTTCCTCTATCAGGCATGTTGTATCTTCTGCTGATTTTTTCAGCCCACAGTAAGTCAACCTGGGCATAGCTGAAGGTGAGAGAATATTTCAATCTATAGCGCATATCCCTTCTGTGTTTTCTGATTAAAATTTGCAAACAAATCTTGGAATAAGCTATACCTGACATGACTTCTAAAATAATTTACACAGTTTATAAAGCAGGGGCTAAATCTATGCTATTTGTATGCAGAAGCGATGTGGGTTTGCAGGAGTGGGCCCAGCTGTGTAGCTGAAACCTTACTAGGACAGCAAGCAAAATAATGGTTACAGCAAACCCATAAAAATAATAAACTGATTGTCCATTCAACAAAAACTACTAAAGTGTGAATTGTCTAAAAAGCTGCTGTTGTTCAGGCTGACTTGTCCTACATTAACAGTGACATCACTGATGCGTGGACATGCAGCAGGGATGGTGAGGGCAGGATTTGGCATTGTGTATGTGCCAAATCTGTTTCAGATAATGACAAATAAAAGGGTGTACATAGAGGCATTTTTTGGGGGGGTATATAGAAGCTTATAATATGGACTCAATTTGCTGTTTATATATGGTAATTCCCAATTTATGGCTATCTCAAGAAAAAAACTTCACAGATGTTGAATGTAAACATTGTTTTAATGTTCATTGAAGAAACTCCAAATACACTGCTGTTGTCATTTCATTATTAAAGAAGTGTAATGCTTGCAAACAATCTAGATTTTACAACAAAATTTGATACCACTCCCTTGTATCTACATTTGCTACTACAGGAGACTCATTATTTTGGGGATTTCTAAAGCAGAACAAACCTTTCCTGTGATCCAGAAGAAAGTCTCAATACTTTACTCTGTCTTTGATTCTTAGCTGTACATGAAACATGTACATAACAGAGATCATACACAGAGCAAGTAAGAGATGTTGATGTTGTGTATGAATTTTTTTTTTTTTTTTCTCTACACAAAAATCATTTGCAAGCTCTGTGAACAGCATAAGTAATGAAAAAAAACACACAAATATAGCTAGTCTCTCTCTCTCTCTCTCTCTCTCTTTTTTTTTTTTTTCATTTTTAAATTTATTATTATTTTTAATTCTTTGTTGGTTTCTTATAATTTTCTGGCAGATCGTATAACATCAGAATGAGATGTGTTCTGGAGTTAGAACTTAGCAATGCATTCTGCAGTTTTAACTCAAGTCATTTGGGTTCTGATTTAGCCCAACATGTGTCTCTTGAAATAACTCAGGAGAGCAGATTGATGATATACTTAGAAGAGGAAGAACAGCGCTAAAGACTGGCAGTACTAAACAATCCAGTTATTAAATGCATTTAAGCATCTGAAGAAGTATAACTTTCTGGGGGAAAATATATATATATAATAATATATATATAAATACATGTATATTTTGGAATCCAACAAAGTGCCTGCTGACATTAAAGGAAGGTGTAGGGAGCAGGATTAAGTTTTGTGTCCAGCTACTAAGCTGATCCTGAGCATTTTAACCTCAGCATGTTACTGTCATATCAGGGTATCATTCAGGTCTATTTGCTTCACTTGACGCTGTGGCACTCCAGTTGCAGACCCTGGTTTCTTATAGTTAGAGGAAGAAACCTTTTAGAGTAACTAAGTGGTTTAGTGCTTCATTTATCCACCTAATTATTCTTTTGCCTTTCAGAGGCCATTATTCATTATTATACTTTGGTTTTCCTCCCTCAAGTCCAGTTGCTCTTGGTATTCTCAGGCCAGCTTCCACCTCTGCATGGTCTTCAGACTGCAGGCTGTGCATTCATCCATGTCATTCTCTGTTCTCAGATACCCCACCTAAACATGGAATTCTGTTGGTGATAACCATCACCTCCAGGATTATAGCAAACCAAAAGCAGTGGGCTCTGCCAAGTGTATCCTTGCTGAAGGAGAAAAAGCATGTTGCTACCACCCAGGTACATCCCTCCACAGACCAGGAATGCTCAGGTATGCAGTGATCTGCTTGGCCCAGCTCTGAGCCAGCTGTGGTGGGACAGTGACCAAATGCTGCCTACCAGGTTCAGCACAGCCCAGCGGGTATTTTTTCTCAGAATTAAGCCCCTAACTCCTGGCAAGTCTGCTTCCCAGCTAGGATAATAACTTGGATGCCTTTTTTTAGAGAAAAAAAAAAAAGGGAGTGATCTGGGAGCCTCTGAGAAAAAGCACTTCAATACCTCATTTAAATAGTCTTATGCAACGTATTGGAGTTTCTAGGACAACTCTCTTACAAATGAATCATTACAGCAGTAAAAGCCAGTTTATTATTTAACCAATTCAGGCTGAGTGGAGACTGGAGAGTATTAGCACTTGCATTGATTGTAAGTAAGAGTCTAGTAATTAATGATCAGAATTTTCAGCAACAGTCTTGAGGAGAGAGTGCAATGTGCCTGAATAGGTATGACTGAGGAGGTGGTAACTGAGGTGGTAACTGAATTCAGAATTAGCCTGAAGACAAGGGCAATAAAAAGCAGGACATTCCCATAACCCATTGCCAACACTTTTCTACGCACCACAAATGTTACTCAGTGATTACTCACTACGACACAGTGAGTGGATTAAACTAGGCACTTTGGATCTGGATTGGCACGATAATTTTCAGCCTCTGTATGATGCTTATCCCTGGTAATTGCTACAGTACTTTACAGAAGAAGGCAATGGCCTCAAAAGCCTCCTGGGAATTGCTTTGAGTGGTCAGAAGCCAAACTAAGGGGTGAGGAAATGTCTCTGGTAACCAAAGGCTGGAGCTAATGTACAGATATGACTAGAAAAGGCCACCTTTGTCTTGGTCCTGGCATGTTGTCTTGGTCAGAAGTGGTCAGACCGTGTTACAAATCTGTGCCTACATTTCTTCAGTAAAGAACAGTTCTGAAAAAAAATAAATAGTTTTTGACTGCATTCTTTTTCTTCTACTTATTTCCCATTTCTATGGTAATATACACCAGGAACTCCTTCTTTAAATCTACCCAACAGATCTACATTTGCCAGAATCTTGAACTTACTTTTCCTCCATAATAATAAATTTCAAAATTATTTTGTGTTTAAGAATGTAGGATGATATAGATGACCCTACATTGCATTTATACATATGGTGGAAAATTGTAGCTTGGAGTCGGCCCTTTACCACACTTTGAGGTGATCTGCTAATTTCTAAAGCTTCAGGATTTACTGTGGTCCATTTTAATGCTTAAAGCAATAGGCATATTTATTTGTTTTAATGAAACAAGAGATGTATAAAAATGCCATGACTTCTGAACTTCCAGATTTATGAAATCCTCCTTTTTCTTGAAATATTTTATTCTGAAGAGATAGGCACATTTGGGACAAATTTCATCCACTGTATGACAATAATATAGCTGTCTTTCCTTATCTAAGAAATGTATAGTTATTAGTCTTTAAAGGATTAATTTATTCTATAATTCTTACAGTTCAGGTCACTAAATAATAATAATAATAATAATAATAATCCCTTCAGAAATAATTAATAATGAAAATGTAATCAAAAATTAAAAAAAAAAAAAACCAAAAAAAAACAAGAGTAACAAAACCCCTTTCCCCTCCTCCTCATATCATCATTGTGCTTGAGTTCTAACTGTATTTATCCTTCAGATGGCATGATCTTTAGAGTACTAGCTTAATTTCTGATTCATTCAGTGGAGACTACATGGTCAACATATAGCAAAAGAGCACATAATAATACACAGAGTTATGATAGGTGCAGACACACACTGGGTGCAGTTCTTCAATGGCTATAAATCTGAATGCATATATGGTTGCTTGCACATTTAAAATCATGCATGTAAACAAATGAGGACAGACACATACACATGAAATACTATCCTCATAGCATCCATGTCAGGGTTATGCAAATTGATTTTGTGTGTCTGTGTGTGTGAGGTACAAGCAGATACCCATGATCTTAAAATGTTACTGTTAACATGACATGTTTAAATACAAATGGACAAGTTTATGTTCCCTTCTGCCCCTTTCTTTCTCTCTCCCACTCCCTCTCTCTCCCTTTCCCCCCTTCTCTCACTTTACCTTCCCAATGGCACTATTTTATTTCAGAAGAAAACTTATGAAAATTGTTGAAACATACACTACAAAGCATTTTCTTTTTTTTCTATCCTTTTTTTTTTTTTTTTTAATTTATTTATTTTTTTCAGCAGATAGCCCCCAAAAAAGGCAGGGATGTCAAAGGCTTTGAGTCCCCCCTTTGACATTCACGCAGTGCTGAGAGTCAGCCGGGGTCTCAGCTCTGACAAATTTGCATCTCTTTGAATGTGACGCTTGAAAAAAGCCGGAGCTGCTAGATTAAATTTTTTTTTTTTTTTTTTTTTTTTTTTTTTCCGTCGAGAAAATGAGAAAAGCCTCTATCTCTCCGCCGAGTCTACTGGGAAGATCTTTATTCTGATTCTTGTTAGAATTGTTTATCACCCTGACAGACCAGACTCGGACGAGATAAAGGCGCTGCTCCATCACGGGGCCTGACAGTGGTAGGACATGCAGAGAAATGAAAGGAGCAGGGGAAAATATTATTAATAGATGCCGACTTGATTTGCCTCTATGGCACGTCAAGGAAGGAAAGGAGGGGGGAGCCACGGCTTGATTGCAAGCCTATGAAGTTCTGTCCAAAAAAGAAGCTATTTTTCATTAAGTGATAGAAGGGCTTTTTTCATGTTCTTTCCTGAGGAGCTGATAACTTATGCAGTTTATTCTAACCCTGCTGATTTCTGTCAGGGAAAGAAAACTCCTGAAAGATGGCTCCAGCTCGTCCTTTTCAGGCTGTCTTGTCAAAAATGGTAGCAAAGCTTTAAAGCCCTGGTCTTGACTCCTGCAAGGTCCCTTCGATGTGATTGGGTTTGTGTGTGTCGGTGAGCATGGGGGGCCAAGGGAGGAAGGCATTATGTGCCCACTATGTCCCTCCTAAGGAAAACAAAAAAGCAAAATATATATGCAGAGCAGTGCTTGCACATATATGCATGCACACATGCACTGCATGCACTGGGGCTTTGCATGTTTGAGCATACATACAGAAACATTCATTCTGCTGCCTAATTATTCTGCAGTTAGAAAATATTTGTCTGATATGAGTATGTGCTGAATTTGGGAACAGGAGGCTGGGCATAAACTTAGAGCAGCCTCATTCAAAATGAGCATTAAAAATACAACCAGTTCCCTGCTACCTCCTGTATGTAAGGGGTCACATAGAAAACTGACCACTGATACCAGCTGAGGGGGTAACACAGTGATGCTGACTCTGCTGAGACTCTCACGTGTTCTGTGGCAAAACTGCCTCTACATGACTGTCATTACTCCTAGGCTAGATTTATTCATTTTCAACAAGGAAAGCAGGAGTGAGAAATACCATTTGTGGGTGTCATGGACACACTTATTCTTGGATCTTTCTTATCCGCAGCTCTAACCATTTGGGGCATTCACTGCAATCACAGTGTTGCATGAACACAGTTCCTTACTTTTAATTTCCTTGTTCTTCATCTGAAAGGACTGTGTTTGATCACTGAATTTTAATTCAATTTAAATTAACTGCTGGAGAAATGCTTGCCTGAAGACAATGGAGTAGGTCTGTTTTTGTGTACCTGCTCTTTGAGATCACTTCCTGCTCTCTCCATCCTACAACCTGTTGAGCATCCTTAAGAAGCTGTGAATGCTGCTTAGCTCACTTTGGTTTTAATAGGATGGGAATGTCTGCAGCTCAAGGGAATTACTCAGCACTTTTATGGTGGAAAGGAGAATGGCTTTTTTTCTGGAAAGCTCATAGATAGTCGGACTGCTAGGCAGGTCACTTTCTCTTCCTCCTTCATATTTTTCCTAAGTAGTTGTTCTTTATAGTAAGACCAACAAATATGAAACCCCAGATCCTTTCCATTCAGTTCAAAATAAAAGATGAATTACTGAATTTGAAAGTGAAAAGTACAAAAAAATAAATGGTAACATGTCCACACAGTCCACAGAATTTTAATCTTCATCTTTTATTCTCACTGCCATTTCCCTTATTCATTGTATTATATTCAGAGCTTTTTTTTTTTTTTTTTTTTTTTTTTTTTTTTTTTTTTTCTCCAGAGAGATTAAAAAAGACTTGAGGCACCTATCTAGCTAACTAACTCTCTGTCATGTCTCTCCCATACAGCCAGTAGCATAGTCAAATCTGGAAATGACTTTCAAATTCAGATGCAGAGGAAAACGATAGGGTCTACCTTGGGGATGTCCCGGTAATACTGCATGTAGGAAGTACACAGATGCTAAGGTTAAACAGTTGCCAAGTTTGGGGTTATGAAAGATTTTTACCACCTTTTCAATCACCGTTTTGGTGATCCTCCTGACCCCTCCTGAACACTTCCCTTGGTACACTGTTGTTTTTCTGTTAAAGATGTCATAAAACATTAGGTAGCCTGATGTACCTGCTGTTGCTGGAGAATTATGGACTGCTGTGTGCTAAATGCATGTGTCATAGTTAACTGTAAGCTGATAACTACATGAGACTGAATTTGATAACCCAGTTACCCAGCTGTCCATTCTTTACTACATTGGATGAGATTCCTTATGCAAATCTGTTGAACTACTCTTGGATTTAAGATTAAGGACATTTTTACCTACTTCTGAATGGTACTCTAGTTACTCTAGTTACTATCATATAATAGCAGTAATAAAGGTATAAAGGTGCTGGAGCACTTGACTAGGAGAACATACAGAGGGAGAGCATAGACTTTGCTCAGATCATCTCAGGGGAAGTTAAGGGGATCTGCAAGCTGAGAAGGGGAAAGCAACTACTGTAGGTTGATATTCTGATATGCAAAAAAAGGCACTGAAAACTTCCAGTCCATGCCCTTTCTACATTTTCAGTGTTGTTTATTTACTGGGCTGATGTCTGTGAATCCTCAAGAGCCTTGTGCATGGGAGATTTGTTCTGATTTCAGGGGCTATAGGAACATTGTGAGCAATCCTGACTTGGCTCTATGTGATGAGTCTTCTGGTAAAACATAACGACCAATTATAATAGCTTCATTTACTGATAGTGAAATGACAGAAGTATTGTGTGAGCTTCAGATCATATACTCAGTTCTGTACGAAGCATGTAGCAAAAGACTGTCTACACACATCAGAAAGCCAAAGGATGGGAGAGAAGTATAATGACTGCCTTTTCAGGATCTGAAGGATGTAGATACTGAGCAACCCAAGATCACACACAAAGTCTGCAGAAAGGCTGAATGATTGAACAGAGACCTTTAGTCCCAGTTCAGTTTCTTAACCACAGCACAGCCATCATCATCCCAACCCAGGGTGGCTCAAGGCTGTTTTGGCTGAGCTATGCTCATCATATCATGTTCTGTTGTAATGTGGACATGCCAAGCAATTTAAAAAGTCCCCCCTTTTTTATGACCATGTGTAGTTTACTCAAATTCTGTGAGAAGCATCATGACGTAGGTAGGGATTTACCTCTTTTTTTTTTTTTTTATAACAGCTTTTGTTTACATTGCTCCAGTGACAAAGGGGGATATTGTTAATGTAACTTTGAGAAAGAAGGCTGAGTTATGCATCCCCAAAGTCCTCTATTTGCATACTTTTAGAAAGTGGATATATTTGGCAGGCATTCTTTTTATTCAGCCATGGTTTTGGCACATGCCAGAGTACAGAGGCTGAGTGAGCATCATGTAGCAATTTAAACTGAGAAAACAGATGTGGTTTTGCATTTTGGTATGTGTGGAGTCTCAGGCTACCATGAAAATATCTTTGGGTAATCAGAACACCCAAACTGCACAGTTCTCATGTAGCATAAACTTACAGTTATGCTACAAAAGGAAATATTTTACTGAATCTTTTACTGATTTTGTTTTTTTTTTTTCATTAACTTATGCTGCTCCAAGTTAACTCTGCTTTGTGTATAATTAGAATTGAATTTATGAAGATTCATTTAATGTCAGATAATTATCCAGAAGTTTGGGTACTTATATGTACTATTCAGATCCTTGGATCTATAAGATAAGAATGAGAGAGGGTGACATCATAAGATTTTTTGGCTAATAATTCCATATGATCATACTGCGATACCCAGATGAAATTATTTTTCTTCTGGTACTTCAGCACTCCTAATGCTGAGTGGGAGAATATTTTACAAAATGTGCAAAAACTAATGAAACAGTGAGTTAGTTAAGCAGCACTGAACAGAAGAAATACTTGCTTAGAAATCAGTTCAAATTTAGACTAAAGAGCTTATGAGTGAAGTACAAATTTAACAAAAGGAGTTTAATACCCAGTCCCATATCACTGGCAAAATTACCTTGATTTAAATGAACATCAGTTCAGGTCAATAAAAGTCTTTTTTTTTTTTTTTTTTTTCACATGATAAGTAAGAAATCCTGAGTAATGTCTAGAACGTGTTCATTGCTGATTTGTCTGAATTAGGCATGGAAAATAATAATCTTTGCATAGTTATGCACTCCTTTATTAGGTAATGTTAAGTGTGATGGTTTCAAGTTGTAAAGTAGGAAGTTAGGGCTATTAAATCATGACTTTTGTGTATTTATGGAAAACACTTCTACATTGGAGTAGTTACTGGTTTGCTAGTTTTTTTTTTGTTTGTTTGTTTTTACAAGATTGTGTGGAAAAAGTGCTACTAACATGTTCAATAGCACTTAATTTTCAACTGAAAAAGCAATTGTAGATTGACTCAGAGCAATCTCCAAACAAGGTTTAAAAAGTTGCCGTAAAATTACTTGCTGGCTGAGTAAAATGCATTCATTCACACTGACTGTCCAGTTGGCTGCCATTGTGAACATTTGCTTTTTAGTTCCTACTTTCATCAATCTAATTTGTTTTCCCATAGAAAGCTTTGCATATGTGGCATTAATTTGTGGATGTGGCCCTAGAGGAATTCATTAAGATTGTATTTTTAATATCACCAGTTACTAGAAAGGAGTTAATAATTCAAAACCATTTATCTACAAATTTGACCTTTTTTGTCTCCTTCTGTAAAGGTCTGCAATCAGACTGCAGGTTTTGCAAAAAACAGTGTCAGAAGAACATGTTTTTGAAGATTATTTTGCCAATTTCTGGCATTTGGAAAACCTACTTCAAGAGATATAACAAATGTAGCCATCAGTCACAACTGGCTGTCACATGGTTTCAGCTTTGGTGATGGCCAGTATTAACAATACCACTTCAGGGAAATGTATGTACAGGTCCATCTATTGCTGCATAGTCAACAGGAAAGTGCTTCTGGGATATTTGATCAGGGACGGGATCCAGGTTAAAGACTTCATTCAGCTCTTCTTGTTTAAGGACTCATTGAAACTTGACTAAAACTTTTTTTCTCTCTAAATATCAAAGCGTGGAGAGCTCATTCATTTGTTTCTCAAAATAACTGTGTTAGGGAATCTGAAGTAACTTTTTAATGATATCCACAATATGCACTCTGCCACTCCAAAAGTAGCATTAATAGAAGAATTGTAAAAAACTCATTTAGAACCACTTTTCAGTCTCCAAGTAACCCTACTTCTTAAGTCATCAACTTTAAGTGAGGAAAGACTGACAATAGAGTGTGCTCCTTTTAGGGGGAGCAAAAGAGTGGGGGAGAGCTGTCCTTTGATATTGGTTCATATTCAGGAAACAGCCTGGGTTAATAATTTAAAGGTAGGAAGTTAATTTATGCATCCCTGAAAACCTCCTTTTGTGCAGTTCTAGAAAATGCATACATGTGACAGGATATCTCATTGTTCTCAGGATGTGTTATCGTGTATATGTGGAGTAGCTTTAGTGCGATATGAAATGCAAATTTGCTTCACTTTGTTCTTGCCATTTTTATGAATATTAAAAATATGGATAAAATAATTGTGAACACTTTTGGAAAAGGTCTTTAGCTCCTAATTTCAGTGCTATAAGGTTTTTATATTGGTGCAGCAGAAAAGAAAAAAAATAAAATTTTACCAACTTATATTGGCATGAATGTAAGAAGTTTAATTGAAAATTTGCATTTTGAGTGCACTCTGAGTAGAATTTTATGGTGGCATGAAACCCTAATGTCAATAAATGCCACAACAGTCTCTCAGGTCAAAACAATACAGTTCATTCATGTTAAGTCAAACAAAACATCATTATTTAGTTGAGTTTAAACCAGCACCAAGTTTGTAACAGAGGAGGGGTTCAAGAAGAGTAGATTCTAGACAGATAAGGCAGTTGATTCGCAGCATACGGGGGAACACCAGTGCCATCGTTCTGAGTGTTTTAAGACTATATCCCTCACAACCAATCCATCTCAATCCTCCCTGCTAAGTGAACTGACTTGATGAGAAGCCTTTGTGTAGCAGTTTCCACTCTCACTAGCAAATTCTTAGACATAAGGGTGTCTCTAAGACTGCCATGCATGCCTTGTTTAACATTTAGCACTACAGAATCACACAGAATCACAGAATTTCTAGGTTGGAAGAGACCTCAAGATCATTGAGTCCAACCTCTGACCTAACACTAACAGTCCCCACTAAACCATATCACTAAGCTCTACATCTAAATGTCTTTTAAAGACCTCCAGGGATGGTGACTCCACCACTTCCCTGGGCAGCCTGTTCCAATGTCTAACAACCCTTTTGGTAAAGAAGCTCTTCCTAAGATCCAACCTAAAACACCCCTGGCGCAACTTAAGCCCATTCCCCCTCGTCCTGTCACCAGGCACGTGGGAGAACAGACCAACCCCCACCTCTCTACAGCCTCCTTTGAGGTACCTGTACAGAGTGATAAGGTCGCCCCTGAGCCTCCTTTTCTCCAGGCTGAACAAGCCCAGCTCCCTCAGCCGCTCCTTGTAGGACTTGTTCTCCAGGCCCCTCACCACCTTGTCGCCCTTCTCTGGACCCGCTCAAGCACCTTGATGTCCTTCTTGTAGTGAGGGGCCCAAAACTGAACACAGTACTTGAGGTGCAGCCTCACCAGAGCCGAGTACAGGGGGACGATCACCTCCCTAGCCCTGCTGGTCACACTGTTTCTTATGCAAGCCAGGATGCTGTTGGCTTTCTTGGTCACCTGAGCACACTGCTGGCTCATATTCAGCCGACTATCAACCATCACTCCCAGGTCCTTCTCCGCCAGGCAGCTTTCCAACCACTCATCTCCCAGCCTGTAGCTCTGCTTGGGGTTATTGCACCCCAGGTGCAGGACCCGGCACTTGGCCTTGTTGAACTTCATGCAGTTGACCTCAGCCCATCGGTGCAGCCTATCCAGATCCTCCTGCAGAGCCTTCCTACCCTCAAGCAGATCGACACATGCACCTAACTTGGTGTCATCTGTGAACTTACTGAGGGTGCACTCGATGCCCTCGTCCAGATCATCGATGAAGATATCAAAGAGGACCGGCCCCAGCACCGAGCCCTGGGGAACGCCACTAGTGACCAGCCTCCAACTGGACTTGACTACATTTACCACGACTCTTTGGGCCCGGCTATCCAGCCACTACCTTTGTAAGCAGTTCCTGATTATAGATATATGTTGAATAGTGCTCCAGAAATTGAAATTATGTTAAATCAACAGACTAGGCTTGTTTAAAATATTGTGGGAGACCAAAAGGCCAAGTCATTATTTTTGCATGTGATTCTTTAATGTAAAAATCAAAACCTGTAGACTTTGCTTCCCCAGCATCCACTGATGTTACACCTATGCATTAAGTGGAAACTCAAATACTTCATATTACAGGACAAAGAATTATGCTGTAAGTACTATAACAGATTATGGCTATGCAAGAATCTGGAGATGGTCCTTTAATTTAATAGCAGTGTACCTGGGAAGCTTTGGACACAGAATTATTGGTCTTATTTTTTTAGATTATTGAAATAATTGTGTGAAAATAATGCACAGCTTGGGCTGAGATTCTTCAGGACTAAACATCTTTTTCTCAGTGCAGCTTTTAGGCTGCAGTTATAAAGATCTTCATCAGCATGTAGTGACTTTGCACATTTCTTTGATGAAAGGGTGATAATTTGCACTTATGGCTTTGGTTGACTCATATATTTAGCTCCTAACTGACTTTGACTGACAAACTGAAGAATATTAGTAATATGGAAATGAAGGTTGATCATGGGAGGAGATGGACAAGCATGCTGAACCAGATTCTATGTTCCTTCTATAAGACTTTGATTCTTTCAGAAGTTGGACTGCTCTTACACCACATTTTCTTTTCTGGTAACATAAATTTTCAGGTCTTCTCAGATGCATAGTTTCACATGGGTGTGAACAGACACTTATCCATTAAGAGAAAGATATGAGAAGTATGAAAACCCCTTCATTTTTCTTGGAAAAGCATTCACATCCAGGATCTGGATTTATAACCATTTGTCTAGTTACCCACTTTATGAGGACCTTAGAGTGTTTTCTTTGCTTTAATTTTGGAATGGTGGTTCTCTTCTGAGCTTCTCTTTCATAGTAAACTCATGCAGAAACTCCTACCAAAAAAAAAATAAAAAATTGACACCAACTCTGGTACCTCTTATAGACATCAAGTCCTGTGCTAAGCCACCATTTCCAACAACAGCAAACCTGTACACCACCTTTTCTTTCATGTAGGGTTATAAGAATATGTACTCTAAGACTTAAAGATTAAAATGGTGAAAAGTTCTGTACAGAAGAATTTTATTGTATACATCTATGGGTTATGATAACACGTGCCAAAAAAGGAGGAAAGGATTATGGAATCACAGAACCACAGAATGGTTGGAAGGGACCTTAAAGACCACCCATTTCCAACACCCTGCTATGGGCAGGGTCACCTCCCACCAGACCAGATTGCCCAAAGCCCCATACAGCCTGGCCTTGAACACCTCCAGGGATGGGTCATCCACAGCTTCTCTGGGCAACCTGTTCCAGTGCCTCACCACCCTCACAGTAAAGAATTTCTAACATCTAAACTAAGTCTACCCTCTCTTAGTTTAAAGCCTTAACTATCACAGCACATCCTGACAGAGTTCCTCCCCAGCTTTTCCTGACCCTCTTTTCTCCAGGCCCCCTTTAGGTACTGGAAGGCCACTATAAGGCTCTCCAGAGCCTTCTCTTCTGCAAGCTGAACAACCCCAATTCTCTCAGTCTGTCTTCATAGGAGAGGTGCTCCAGCCCTTTGATTATCCTTGTGGTCCTCCTCTGGACTCCTTCTAATATATCCATGTCCTTCTTGTGCTGGGGGCTGCAGAGCTCAACACAGTATTCCAGGTGAGGTCTCACAAGAGCAGAGATTAAGTGTACAGTGAGCAAAGATGTACCAACAAAAAAATCAGAAAGATAAACATCTGCCAAAACTACACCTAGCAGTTGGACTGTTCCTCTTAAGTAAAAGGGATGGAAGTTTAAGTTTAGGCTTTGCTACTGATTTAAACACACTTTAAAATAAAATTTGACAAAAAACTGAATTATAAAATAAATTCAAAGTAAAAAAATAAATAAATAAACCACTATTTCAAGTTTGGAAAACAATGGTTTTGCCTTCCATGGGTTATTAGAAATGACACACATGGAAAAAGGAAGATGTGAAAATCAGCAATGGTTTTGCATCAAGAAAATCTTACCTGTGCAAAAGATAAAACTTTTTTTTTTTTTTAAGGACTATATACATGAGGTTCAGACAGGTGTTTAAGCTTGACTCTAGTTTGTTGGCTGGTAATTTTGAGGAACTGTATACTCAAAATAATAGAGAAGACATTAAACTATTTCTGACTATAGGTACCCACTTATCTTAATTATATAGTTTTACATAAAATATGAAGCCTTCTGAGAGTAATGGGGCCCATTGACTTTCTGTTTCATTTTGACCTTACTCCACTATGAGTCAAATCAAAAGTCTGAGAACTTCAGTATGAGAAACTGAAAAAATAAATTGTTCAAAAAAGTGAAAAGCCAGTTACTGAGTTTGATTTGAAGTTTGTCTGTCTTCTTGTCTTTGCCAGGAGTTGATCAGAAGAACTGGAAGACAACTGTTCTTTATCCTTTTAAAAAAAATATGAAGGACAGAAAAGCTCTCTGTCTCTGTGGCTCCAGGGACAATTCCATACGCGTATACACAGAAGCATAAAATATGTGTGATGTTACGTATCAGTTGGCAGTGGTGCTGTAGTATTGTATAGATGGAGACATAAACCTGTCAAGTCAGATTGCTGGGAGTGCCAGATGTACTGTCCAGGTATGCAAACAAACCAGCCTATGCCACCATCTCAAGAGGCCACATTAGTTATTTCCTCTGCTGCTTTTGCAGTTTTTGCACTTGATAGACTCATGTTCTCACACTGTAAGTACCAAGGCCGCACTGTGAATTTTTTGCTTTTGATAAAGAGGCTATTGTATATAACAATGTTTATGTTTCTTAAGAGTTCCCATATCGGCTGTAAGAAAATCCTTAGGTACTGACCTAAAACAGATGCCATGAGCACTCTTTTTTTCTACCCTTTAAATGTTTTAATGGTTTGTGTATTTTAATTTTACCACTCACTTAGCCTCCTCATTATATGCTGCTTCTTTCTCAGTTGCCAACAGGGGAGACATGGAGAGATAACCTTTCTCTTTGCCTCTTTCCAAACTCAAATTAAAATAAAAACAGGAAAATTTAGTAGCCATGGTGTGACTGTGAGCAACAAAACTTGCTTTGCCAGAATCTGTTAGCTCTGTTTCAAATCTTGCACAAGAAGATCAGTCTTGTCTGTCCCCTGTTCATGGAAATGCAGTGGGCTCAGTTTCCCTGGGTGTCACCACTGAAATGTCCATGAACTAATCTGAAAGCACAACCTGAGACCCAGAATGGTGGCTGAATATATAAAGCTCTCAGGATAAAAATAAAGTGAAGATATCATCACTGTCATTCAAAAGACAGTTCCAGCAAGGAGATCAAACTAGTCTGCAAGAAGACTGAAAAGCTGGAAGGCCTATAGCCTAGATTCCTGGTACCACTAAATGTTTCCCCGTGTTTCCACAGTTTTTATCAGCTCTCCACAATGCTTCAGTTCAATCACAGAAAATACAATGAAATAGAAAACATAGTGGGATTTTGAAAAGCATTGTTGTGTTTTTGAGACTCTCTGCTAAAAGTTACATTCACAACTGGCTGACAAAATTTGTTGTACCTTAGCTCTGTCTTCCTGAGTCACAGAAACTCCACAGGAGTTATTGTCCCATCAGAAAAGGGTTTTACACATGTTACAGAAAAAGAAAACAAAAAAAAAAAGCCCATAGACATAGTCAAATCCACTAGGCCATGAGAATTTCACTTCCCCTCAATGACACTTTGCTGCAACTGTGGGCAGCAGATTGTGTTTGGATTGTCAGGGAAACAGTCAGGCCATTATTGTTGTTGTTTAATATTTTTTTTTTCTCCTAGCCAAAGTATTAAAAAAAAAAAAAAAGAGGAAAAAAAAAGTTAATTTCTTCAACAAGCAGCTGCAATGACAGATGGCTGATGAATGCACTACCAGCAGTTCCATTGGAACTCGACTCCGTGGGAGTCGGGGCACCGCGCACCTTCCAAAGGGCGCCACGGTAGTCGCTTGGGAAGGGGAGTGAGAGTCGGAATTTCTAACCATGGTGAAAATGTACTGAAGGAAGAGAACATGATGACAAGGGGTGAGAAAGGGAAAGGAGTGATTGAGATCCATCCAGCTGAGTCTTTATCCCCAAGGATGAATTAAGATGAAATAGGGGCCTGGAGCCATGAAAACTTCAGGAGCACTTTAAAAATAATGCCTCCTCTGATAAAACATATTATCTTAGCCACCCACTTGCCGGTAAGCTTTGTTGATCTTTCTTCCCTAGCTCCCAGATGGACTCTTCCTCTCTCTATTCTTTCTATATACTTTTCTACTCTCTTTCCCATTCCTTCTTTTCCCACAGCTTCTTCCTAGCCTCACGATTGTATGTGATTGTGAAGGAAATAGCTAGGCTGTTGCTCTTCTCATAGCTATTCCAAAGCTAGATGTCTCCTGATGCCTGTCAGAAGACCCTGTGAGTCTTCCTTTACACCCCAACAGCAAGTAACCCCTGATCAGCCCTGCCACATAGATCAGCCCTACCTGTGCTTTCCTTGCACTTTTTCTCCTCATAGTGCTCAGACTTGAAAAAATGGTTTGCCCTGGTTAGTAATCATCTCATTGTCTAAACATTTAAATGTTTAAATGTATAGTGGGCAAAGTTAATG
The DNA here is from genome assembly GCF_964211825.1 of Aythya ferina. Taxonomy (NCBI): domain Eukaryota; kingdom Metazoa; phylum Chordata; class Aves; order Anseriformes; family Anatidae; genus Aythya; species Aythya ferina. Next base: position 51,473,720 of record NC_140301.1, read on the forward strand.
ATGCTCTGTAGTGAGTCTCCTCTTATTGCCTGCATGTTTTTGCTCATTGTGGTGGCAGAAACACAACAGAGAAGGAACAGAAGGCCCACTCTCAAAGTAAGTAGACGGTTTCCTACATCAAGCAGAATTTCATATCCTGTAACCCCCACAGCCTGTCATAGTCCCCAAGACTGATGTTCTCCTTTCTTCACCTCCCTGTGTGGAGAATGAGGTGAAAGGAAATAAACTGATGGTGGTTGAAAAAACAATAGGGGTTTGCAACAGGGCAGTGAGTACAAGAGGCACAAAACTCCTCAAGCAGTAAATGCATTCTGTAAACATAAACAATAACAACAACCAAGACACATATTCCAAAACCATCTTTAGTGAGAATCAATTACATTATATATGAATCAGGAGAGGGGGCTAGTGTGAGAGAAAGGGGACTTATTATTATTTTCAAGTCAAGTCAACCAGACAGGCCTGCAAACAAAAGCATTTTCTGTCTTTTTCTCTCTGTTTTGTTGATAGCTTCCCCTTGTCTCTCTTCCTTGGCATATTTCCTGCAGTTTCCCTATCCAGCAGTACTTTTGTACATCTGAATAACATTTCAGATATAACACCAAAAGAATTGTTTTCCTGTGGCACCTAAATGTCTTTTCTATTTCCTCATATTCATAATCCTGGCAAAAGCAGTGCTTATCAAGGGGTATTCTATATTAGAAAACTCAAGCGTGTCTATGTGTGTGCATGCGTTTGTGTATACCCACACATACATGAGTACATGTGATCAAGGAGGCAAGAAAATATTGTAGATCATTAATAAAATAATGATAGATATTTCTCTTATACCTGTGGCTGAAAAAAGAAGGATAGCTCTTATTCTTGTATCTGCACATCGCTAACTAGTGCTAATACACAAACAGGATTTTTTTTTATTATTTTTTTTTTCTCCTGTATCCCCCAAATCACAAAGTGGGAAACGAAAAGGGGAGGGGAAGAAAGAGAATTGCTGGAAATGATTGTCTCTTAGGGTGTTCTCTAATAATGAGAAAGGAGCCCCACTTTGAACTCTTGATTCTTTGCCAGAGAACAAAAACCTTAAAGCATTTTGCTACCTTTAATTGTATTACTCTTCTAGTAATCAATAAAGATAAAAAAGGATCATTCTATGTACAATATGAAATCACACAGGGTCTGACTATGTGGAGATAGATTCCACTTATCTGTCTCTAGGGGTAACTTCTCTTGTAGTAGAAAACTCAATTTTTATTTGGATTTTAAAAATGTTTCAAATTATCCAGTCAATGCTACATGCATATTAAAAGATTTATTACCAAATATTCTCATCTTGATGTACTGGATCTATGCACCCTATTCCCACTAATGTTAATGGAACTGCATCTGCAAATCCCTGTACATCAAAGCAAGACAGTACCCATAAGTACTGCAGATACAGAGGTATCTGGATAAACAGCACAAAGATTAACCACCTCTAGCATTACTGTTTTTCGTCTTCATGTAAACCTTGATCTCATCTTTCTAAGGAGTAAGTATCTGACATAGGAAGCTAAAGACATCTGGGACAAGTTCCCCCACACTTGAGCTGAGGCATTTAAAGGAGACACCCAAATGCAGCATGGCAGCACCCATTCTAATTAGAGGGGAGAATGTGAGGGGCACCTACACAGGGTGACTCAGATTTCAGGTGGGCTTAATCATCCCTGGAGGTGAGGGTTCCTCTCCACTGACTATCGACTGGGGGTGTAAAGAATGCTGTTAATTTAAGTAGCTAAAGGTAGATAGGTGACATCAGGCCTTAAAGTATTAACCCTCGTTCCTATCCTTTGCCAGGAGGTGACTCAGAGGATCCAGCTCACACAGTGGCTCTTTGAGAATAGGCTGTTCATTTCTTGCTGGGGTCCCTATTATCTTTTAATTTTAAAGGTGAGAGGAGAGATGGAGGAAGGGCAATGAAGATTTTCAAACATGGGTTTCTGGAGTTTTAAACTTAAGTCCCTAGGTGGGTTTCGTAAAAAAATCAGCTTAGATTTCATTACTCCAGAACAAGAGTTTGGATTAATTACCTAACCTTAGGCATCGATGTTTTGTAACATTTGGGTCATGTTTTAATAGTAAGAGAAAATCCCTGTGTTATTATTAATATTATTATTAGTATCCCTATTAATTAAAATCCCTTTATGTATGCCAATGTAAACTGTAATTAAAATAAATTAAATATACTAAAAACAAAGCTAAACAAATAGACATACCCTGTTAGAATTCAAAGCAAAGGTAGAAAAATGAATTAAGGTGGTGACAAGAAGTATATTAATTGTAAGAGGAGGATACAGCTGCAATAAAATCTGAAGTGCACACTGAATTGCAAGATGGGTGGGGCGATTAGAGCACTGACAGGCTAATAAGTGATAATTAATAATACCTCTTCTGAAACTTCCATTCCTTATCTGTAGATCTGCAAGTACCTTACAGAGGAAGCATCATTAGCCCCATTAGACAGAGGAAGGAAAAAGAGGCATAGAGTAATGAAGTACAGTGGCCAGAGTCACCCAAGGGTATGGCTACACAAACAAGTTACCACAAGTTAAATTAGGATATAGATTAACAGTCAGCTGTTATGTTCTAACTTCCTATTTGCCTGTTCTTAACTTGTGGTAAATGAAACCCAACTTAGCTCGGGTATAATGAGAGACTAAGCCTCCACACTGGCTACAGGAGCCAGTATCATGAAGCCACACTGGCTAATTTGCTCTAATGATACCTCCATCAAAAACCTGTCATCCCTGTGTTTGTGGGATGGTAGTGATTGCTCTGCTAGCACTGGGTTAAGTGCAGTGTATAAATGGAAAGGGTTGCTGGGAAAGGAAAGATACGGTGGGGGTGAGACACGTCATGTGGTTCAGCACAGAAAAGTCAAAATCTGGTGCAGATCTGCGATGTGACGGTAGGTTTCCAGCAAAAGCAGGTGGTGTGGGAATGCAGCTCCCTGTTAGGACAGGGCTCAGAGAGAAGGGGATCAGCTGTAGCCAGAGACTTTAAGGTTTAAGGCTTTAAAATCCAAAAGGACCAACTTAAAATCAATCTGCCACTTTGGAGGCAGGCGGTGTAAAGCATGCAGAGTGGTGTAATGTGTTCCTGCTGGCTCACAGGGCTGAGCACACATGCTGCTGCACTCAGAGTGAGTGGCAAGCAGTGCTGAGCAGCCTGGCTTTAAGCTCTGCTACGTGGGTATTACAATAGTTGAGATTTTTGGTAACAAGGTCTGCAGGTCTGCCTCGCTATATTTGTGATAGGCATGGGATAAACTAAGCATGCAGCCAGTGCATGCAGCATAACTGGAGAAGGGGGGAGGAAAGTGCCTTTCTGACACTTGAAGTGGAAACCTGGCTTCAGCTTAAGCAATGGCAAAACTCCATTAACTTCGATTTGAGCCTGTGCTTGCCAGGTACTTTTCCAGCAACACTATGGCCTAGCAGAGTACCAACATGTAACCAGCTCATAACCTCTGAAACACATTTCTTCAACATTCACAGAAATAATAGAAACCATTCCAACTGAGAACCCTCACTCAATGCCTGCTTTTATCAGCTCAGCTAAGGAACATACCCTGCTGCATGAGGACACCCTCCTCCCCCTCTACAGTGGAAATAAAAATCATGATGTGGTTGGCATGGGATTATATATTAATGTCACTATTGTATTCTATTTTTTTTTCTATTGTATTTTAATTTTCATCTGTTCCAAACTTACAGCGTTACATGTAGTGTAATGCAATAAGTTTGTAATGTTACTTAATGTAATGTATCATATTACAAAATTTGTGACAAGATCCGACACTGAGACAGTGATTTCCCACATGTATTTTCTTGTGGCTCATTTTTACTCTGAAAATCTGCTTCATCTAAAAGACCAAATACTTTGTCCAATCACAGCTAGTGACATAAGGTCTGAGAAAACTCTTTAGTTATCAGCGTTCTCCTGTGAGTCTTGTGTTCCTTCAGGTCTGGATCAGGCAAATGCCTAAACACACTCAGTTGTGGAGGCTGCAGTGACTCTGGCTCTCCCTTGCTCTCTGCAAACTACCTTCCTTTCTTTCAGCAGTTTGTCTGTTTTTGGCTTGATGCATTAAGTGCACTTACAGAAATGCAGAGGGCTGCAGATGTGCAGAGGAAAACTATTCTGAGGGAATGCTATCCTGACAGATATCCTGACAAAGCCAGGTAGGCAGCTCCTCCACGCTGCCAGCACAAGGGCCTCCTGGGCTCTGTGCTTACTCCAGTGTCTCTATGCAGCCACAGGGTGGACAGGTATCTCCAGAGCTGTGTCAGCATATTGGAGACCTGCCATGCCCTCCACCAGCACCTGTCTTGCTCTCAGAAAGCTCGGCAGCTGTGCTCTTTCATCAGGCTTCTTGGCTAACAGATATAGTGGACTTGGGTATCTCTAGTGGCTTAAACTAGGCACTTAGGTACTTTAGTCTTGCTAAGCATATGTGGTGGTAAGCTAGGGATTTGAAGATCAAAAGTTGGGAGTTAGACAGGATTTAGGTATTCAAGTCTTCTCTGGATTGAGCCCTTTGTCTAACCTTTTTGGCTAACATCATTTACTGCTCAAGAATAGGCATCTCAATATTCTGTAGTCTGAAGTGGCACCCACAAATTAGAAATGGAAAATACATGAAAAGAAATTATTCCTAAATACATGTATTATACATAGAAACTATGTGTATACGTGTGTTTGAGCACCTTGAACAAAATGATTGATTTCTGAACAAGAAGAAAAGCATTTTTTGAAAATGCATGTATGGTATGTGAAGTCTACAGTCATAACAGGAAATCATGCAATTTCTGCAGAAAGATTTTATTTAAAAAAAAAAAAAAAGCAGAGTGCATCTCATTGACCTACATTCAGCTTCCCCAGCATACACTGTACCTGCAGAACTTTTCTGCAGAGATACATTGTAGATACAGATCAAAGGGAAATGCTGGTGTCAGAATTGTCTAAATGTCCCTTTTTGGTCCTGAAAACCTATATCGTTGCCATGCATTGGCACTGACTTTGTAACTTTAATCAACCTGTAAACTGTTCCTTGGACTGCTGTCTTTAAAAGCCAGGTAGGCTGTACATAGGGATAATGAATGTCTGTATCTATACAGCAGACAAATGAAGCTCTCTGTTGCCTCAGAATGAAATTACCTATTTTTTTAAAGAGCTAAGATACATACATTTCAGTATATAACAGTAGCAAAGTAAATTTAACATCAATGTTAAAAGAACTACCATCCACAAATAGTTAGATTCACCCTGTTCAATGTGTATGCTAATTGTTTTGCAGAACATTTGGTCCCGTCTATTAAAAAGGCCATGAAGGTGTTAAACATCACCTGTCAGGGGTGCTGGATTTTATTACATGCATATCTATCTACTGTGACTTAGAATGAGACCTGTCAGCTAAAAAAAAAAAAAAAAAATTTTTTAAATATATATGTATTTCTTAAAAAAAAAAAGCATAGAAGGGGAAAAGAGGTGAAAGTTTAGAGTTACTAAATATCTTCCTCTCCAAAAATAACTACTTCGGGCTTTAGAGAAAATTATTTTGAACATGAAATATTTTAGAATATTTCAGAGAAGTACATGTCACAGAAAAGTATAATTGAGAAATTACTTTGTATCACAAAACATTACCATTTTAAATGAGCTGTAATTGTTAACAAGTCTCTAAACCTGTAAGCCACTGGGATGTAAATCTGAACTGATCTGAAAGCATCCTGGAATTTACTTTTAGAAAACAAATTTTCACTTTAGTGTTGTGTTCTGTCATGCTAATCTCATAGTTTCAGCCAACCCCTAATATCTGTCATAAACACTTCCACAAAATCATAATCTATTTTTTTAAGGAATAGGAATTATTTTGTGCTGTTTGTGCATGAAGAATTTTAAGTAAAATCAATTTCATTGATAGTTCTCTTTCTACACCAAGTACTAGAAATTCCTTCCTCTGATGGCTAGTCACAAGATAGATTTTAATCTTATGAGATCAGTTTCTATTGAACCTAATCATCAGTCTCTTTCATGAAGTTACATTGACAAGTTGGAATTTTCTGCCAGATACATTTTATGGGATTCTCCTTGGATAGTGTTGGCTACAGATAGTGTTTTATGCTTTTATGGCCTTTACACAGTCACTTGTTGCTAACAATTATCCAGTAGGAAGTCTATCATGGACCTATGCTACCTCACCCAAAGGGAAAAAAAAAATCACAATTTGGTCATCCACATTGCTAATGCAGCTTGTAGGAATGGCACAGACACATCCAGGTGAACCAAGGACTGTGAATTTTCTTTGATGAGCATAAAGGAAATGCTCTACCACTAGATAAGTCCATGTTCTTTATTTGTACTGAATCAGCCTAAAATCATTAACTGGAGATTTACTTACTTTAAAAAGGGGAGCAGGAAGGACACGAGTGGGAGGAGAATATAAATATTAATACCTTTTTGAAAAGTAGCTAAGACAGTGAATCTGGGTAAAAGAACTCAGAAAAGATTTTTCAAAAAGAAAGTCTAGACAGGAGAGGAAGATTGCATCTTTAAAAAAGATCTGCACGATCATCCTGAAGCATTCAAAAATACGGCAATGAGAAATCAGGCTATGGAAAATTAGAAATTGATTTAAAAATGTTCAAATGCCATTACTGTCAAGAAAAATGCTCCTAATATTCATATCTGTCGAATAGGAAGGGCTGTAGAATTGAGTCCTTCCCTATGTATCTATTAGATTCATGCCTGTGGCCCATAGATAGTGCTGCAGAAACTTCCAAATTTTTAAGGGATCAGGGAAGTCTGATATGAATGGGACAGCATCTCTTCACATTCATTGCTTCTGGTTTTGCTTGTAGCAAGGTGGGGGTTGGTCTATTCTCCCACATGCCTGGTGACAGGATGAGGGGGAATGGGCTTAAGTTGTGCCAGGGGAGGTTTAGGTTGGATATTAGGAAGAACTTCTTTACTGAAAAGGTTGTTAGGCATTGGAATAGGCTGCCTAGGGAAGTGGTTGAGTCACCATCCCTGGAGGTCTTTAAAAGACGTTTAGATGTAGAGCTTAGTGATATGGTTTAGTGGAGGACTTGTTAGTGTTAGGTCAGAGCTGATCTTGGAGGTCTCTTCTAACCTAGATGATTCTGTGATTCTGTAAATCAAAATCCATTGTAATTTTGGGCCAGAATCCATCTGCCAAGTATTGATGGGGTCATGGGTAATACTCTTGTCAGTAAAGTACAACTGAGGAAAGATGGGAATATTCTGACCTATTCAGTCGTTACTTTGGGATAAACTGGTAAATCCATTTAAACTACAAAGGCCTTTGCTTGTCATGATATTTAAATAGGCTCATAATGTATACTTATTATTAACAGATAAGACCTTAAAAAATCTAAATTCCCATGGGCTGGGGGAGAGAACTGCTGGAAGTCCCTCTGCCCTAGGACACTGCATTTTATTAGTCAGGAAATGCTAGGATGTCCAATCTCTTGATGCCACCAATTAACTGAGAGTTGCCTTTTGGGAAGCAGTATGTCTAGTTCTTTAAAGATATTAACTAATCCCAATCACCTCATTTCTCAGAAGTGTTCTGAAAGAGAAAAACATTTTTTTCAGAAAATATTTAACCCTTACCCTCTGAAAAATGTTCACCATAAGTAACCTAAAGTTTGGACACCCAGAAATGAAGGCACCTGAATACCATTAGTCATTAAAAATTTTGCTCTTAGGCACTGACTAATTAAAGGTTAAAGTCCCAGACTTGTTAAAGTCAATGGAATATATGCAGTGATTTAAAAGGACCTTGGACCACATGAAGGAAGAGAATTCAGATGCTAAGAATCAAATTGCCCTGTTTTGGTGTATTCTGCAAGTGATAAAGTTTAAGAATTAGAGCACTGTCAATATGTGCTATAAAACCACATGTCCTTTAAGAGGATAATACTCCACTAGACCTTTTGCCACAAATTACTCTATATAATTGGACCTAAGATCACAAAGAGTGCACATTTACAAGATAAATTGAAAATTAATGAACAAATAATATAGTAATTACCAAACCCTTATTATTTGAAGAATATACACACTATGGGGTCTATTTCTTCCTCGATGAGCATGTGTAACCCCCATTAATTTTAATGGGAGTTAAGCGCGCACATCAAGGGAAGAATTAACTCATGATTTTAAAACTGACTACTAAGATTAAGACCTGCACTTTTGGTTTTGAGTTGAAAATGTGGCATATCTTTTGATATTTATCTTTTTTTAATTGTGTATTTGTAACTGAAGCAATTTGCAAATCATTGTTATCCCTATCAGTACAAGGCAAAGATAAATTGCATTATATACTCTACTTCTCTGACTCCTTGATGTTCTTTTCAGATTAAATTGAACTGTACCAGCAGTATCATAATTAATAATCTATGCTGATCAAGTTGGCAGTGCTAAGGCTGTTTGGTATCTGGTGGTAACAAGAAATTGTTCAAGCAAGGTGTATTGTTTGTTTATTTTTTCACTAATATAAGAAATTATATAATTAATAATACAGAGTCACGGATATTGTCAGATAATGTAAAACCTGCAGTTTAGATTTAGACAAGGAAAAAAAAATACCCAGTGCATAAGACCTCTCAGGCAATTCACAAACTATGATGTTAAGCCCATGTAAAAAGGATTTTACTCCTTGGAAAGAGATTATAAGATTCTCGCATGAAAGCTTTTGGTCCTGAATGAATTAGATACTGGTGCCAGTTGTTTTTTCTACATCTCTACTTGGGGCAAGGACATTTCCTTGTGCCTCACAACTGTTGCCCATTAATTATTAGTTAAATGGCTTCTAAAGTTGTTCACAGTCTTTTCAATATTGATCTAGGTGTTGCTCCCCCTTTTAAAGCAGGAACTGAAAATCTTTGTAAAGTGAAAACTCACATGATTTAGATTATAGAGAAATACATTCTAATTTATTAACAAACAACAAAAACAACAGTAAAACCTAGTTAGTGCCTTTTTTAAAAAATAGTTATCCAGTTCAGTTATATTTCTACATTGAAGCAAAACCTTATGTTAGCTGCAAAGAGCTCAGAAATACAAATAACAAGGAGGTGACCACTTTAATCTTAATGTGAGAGATGAATGAACTGGAAAAAAAAAAAAAAAAAGAATGGGAAAACAAGTTAAAAAATCATTTTTATTTATTTATTTTTTATTTTTTTCATATACGCTGCTTTTCTTGGCATAAATAGAAAACTAACACTAGGAGCAGATTACAATAAATGAGATTTTTATTCTATTTGTAGGTCTCTAAACCATTGCAAAGTAGAACAATTTTCAATTTGTTTGGTTGTGTAGAAGTACATCAGAAAGAATGCACTTGCAAAAACTTTTGTCCATAGCTATAATCATTGAATAGCTATTTTAAATTCCCCTTCATTTTGTTCATGTGTTCTCTTAACACTAAATGTTTTGAACTTTTGCAACTTCTATCTGCCATTCACATTATCTCAGTTGTTCACGACCACAGTTTAGTGCTGTTTTGAGCTGGAGAGTCAGGTTAGAGGTGGGAAGACCTAGGTCTCAGCAGTGGAAATCAGCTGAAATTGTATCAACTCTATATTCTTAATAGCGACTAGTTATAGAAAGCTTCTCCACATTTCTGCACACACATTAAGGTACCGCCAAAGGACACTATACCTTCAAACATCCAAAATGGAGGCACTCTCATTTATATCAGTTATTCACCTCATGAGGCAAGTCCTGTTCTGTCCTATGGTTACCGAGGTGATGTTTGAGATAAATGAGCTTCACCATTTTGCTGCATCTGTTGACCAGAGGATGAGAACTTAGAAACTGATCAAAATGAGAGTGTTCTGAGTGACATCTGTAGTAACATTTGAATACTGAGTAATGTGAAAAGGGTTCAGCAAGAAGTCTCTTGAGTGTTTTCTTGAGGGAAAATATAATTATGGACTATCAAAATGAGGGTTAGATGTAACAATAAATAGATATATAGATATATATATATATCATAAAAGAACTTCCAGTGCAACCAATGTAGATTAGTCATTTTGAAACAGGCAGTTCCAGATCCATGATAGTTATAGTGGTGACTTGCACTTGTTTATCCAGTCAACATAAAGCTGCTGAAGGTGAAACATATATTAAATCTTCAAATGAGAAGATTATGTTTTAAGATATATATCTTAACACAGTAAACATTTGTCCTTCCTTCATGAAATGTTGCTAAAAAGCATTAGTGGATCTCAAAAAATTGTTTAATGAAAAAAAGATCTTCCACCTGTTGTGGTCTGAAGCTAAGAAAAATGGCTACAAATCAAAAAACAATCTCTGTTTCTGAGATGATTTTTGTTGTTGTTTTTGTCATTTTTTTTTCTTTGTATATGATGATATTAGGCAGACTTTTAATCTTGTTCAGATGTGATTTTGTTAGTTTGTTTATTTTTATTTTTATTTATTTTTATTTACTTTTACTTGTCCACGAGAGATAGGATGCAGCATTTCAGGAAATAGTAAGTCCTTCTGAGCTCTATTGCTCTGAGCCACAGATCTGATCATAATTGTAATGGTGTCATCTGCATGTGCTGCATCCTCAGAGCAGGCAATACTGCAGTGCACAGTAAAGCTGAAGGAAGAATCTGGTGCTGTCTACAGAGGCATTCAAAAAAGTTTTGTTCTAAGATTTCTCAACCAAATCAAATATATTATTGTGAGACTGCTCTCTAACATCTTGTAAAAGTTGTGACAATGTGAGAAGGTCCCTGATGACTGGAAAAAAGCAAATGTTATGCCTAACTTAAAAAACAAACAAACAAACAAACAAACAAACAAAAAGTGAGAGAAAGAATCTGGGGAACTACAGGCTGGTCAGCTGGTCAGCCTCACCTCAATTCCAGGTAAGACTATGAAGCAAGTCCTCATGGAAGACATTTTTAGGCACATGAAAAACAGGAAAGTGCTTAGAATAGCCAGCAAGTATTGCATGAGCAGTCTGATTGTGCTCTAAGACAAAATGACAGCTGGCTGTCTGGATGAAGAGAAAGCTGTGCATGTTGTTCACCTTGGCTTTGGAAAAGTTTTCAACACTTTTCCATAGCGTCCTGGTACTCATACTGGGGCAATCTGAACAGGATAGGTTGAGAAAAGCTTGATGGGGTAACAGTGATTGGCAGTTTGAATTTCAATTGGTTACTGGTTCCTCAGTAGTCAGTTCTGGGGATGTTTAATATCTTCATGAACAACTTTGATGGTGAGATGAAGTTCATGATGACACAAAACAGAGGGGACTGTTTGATACAATGAATTATGTGGGTGTTATTTGGAGGGATCATGACCATCTAGTCAAAATAAAGTTTTAGGAACTTCATGAAATTTGATAAAGGTAAAAGTAAAGTCCTGCAGGTGGGTCAGAATTATGCCAGACTGAAGTGCAGACTGAGTGGGTAGGTTGCAAATCTTCCAAAGTGTCTTGGTGGACCATAAGCTGAACTTGAGTCAGCAGTATGCCTTCAGAGAAGAGTTGGCTGACCGCAGACCGCACAAGGAAGCTATAGCCAGCAGGTCTGTGGAAGCAATTCCCCTGCAGTCAGAGCCTATTTTGGGGGAACCCAGTACAAGACAGACACCAACAAAATGAAGATAGACCAGTGAAGAATCATTCAGCTGAATAGGGGGATGGAAATGACAATGAATGAAGAAAGGCTGACTGAGTTGTGTTTTTGTAACCTGGAGAAGAAAAGTGTAAAGAGGGGACCCACCTGCAGTCCACCTGTTGTTCAGCTGCAGCCAGAAGAGCATTGCAGAGGAGGCAATGTCAGATTTTTCTCAGATGGTTACAGAAAAAGGATGAGAGACAAATGGATGTGGAGTCATAACTTCCAGAGAAGGAAAATCCAATTGAATAGAAAGAAAAAAGTTTTCACAATGAAAGTGGCTAAGCACTGGAACAGGGTCCCAGAGAGTCTGTGGGTTTTCCATGCTTGGGGATTTTCACGGTTGTCTGGAAAAGGCCTTGAATGACCTGGTCTAACTTGGAAGTTAGTCTTGACTTGTGCTGGTGGTCATACAACTTAATTCACTGTTTCCAAACTAAATTACCTAAATTATGATTCTATGATTTCACAACCAATTTTCTGACTCCTCTTATATTATGAAAATGAGAAAAAAATCCTGATAAAGTGTATTACTCAAGACTTACAATTTCTAGAACCAAAATTCATTTGGTTTTGCATTTGTTTCTTAGGGGGTTTTGGTAGAGTATGGAAGGAAAATAAGAAAGAAAAGAAAGACAAAAAAATGATATTCATGGCATGTACTTATTAGTTACCTATATAGACATCACCACCCATAGCTATCTATTTATTAAATCACCTAAATATCTATTAAAAATCAAAATGAAGCCCAATTTTTTTAAAAAATGTCCTAAAAATACCCACAAAAAGCCTTTGAATTCATGCCCATCTGTGCACTGGCAAAGGATTCAGCATCTTACCCATGAAAACTGTGACCTTCAAAACTCAAAGAGTTATAAAAAAAATCAGTATATATAACTTCGAAGGACCTGTGCAAAAATGCCAAAACTTTTAAAGCTGACTTCTGCATAATTGTTTATGTGAAACTTGTTGTCTATAGTATTACCTTTAAACTGAGTTAACAGTATTGTTAAGGAATTATTAATTTATTTTTCATCACAATATGATTGGTATTTAGTAAGAGCAGCTTAAATCCTAGTCATTGTGAAAGGATACAGTGTGCTATATCGGAAAGCAGAATTCATTCTTAACGCCATTTTTTTTTTGTTGGTTTACAACTCAAATGGCCATTTGCTGAGAACAGTAACTAGTGTCTGGTATTTTGTTTTGGAGATCTAGATGAATACGCAAACAGAATGTTTGCTTCCCAAAAATCTTGGTGTCCTTTTGAAATATTTATGTCTGACTGCCACTGAGTTTGAACGGATGGATTGCATGTGTTGTGGTGAAAAGAGCCCCAAAAGCGACTTTAATTTTCAAACTGTGTCCCTTCAGCTCTTCTGATAATGACCTGAGTTTCCGAACAAAAACACTATGGCTTCCAAATGGCAAATCTCTAAATTTGCCCATCAATGACTTGATTTAGTGCCACTGAAATCATTTGGCTCTTTGCCATTGTCTTCATTAGGCTCACTATCTCAACCCAGAAGGTCTCTGCCATTAGCAGGATAAAAAGATACTTAGAACACCCCCATACCTTTTTATTTATTTATTTATTTTTTCCAGCCAAGATGAGATTTTTTTGACAGCATGAGCTTTCTCTATTTTTCTCGTCAGTTTGCGTTTGGGGGTCTGACACAGCAAGTCTGCCATAGCAAGACTATGTTACACAAGCATTGCTGAAAGCACTGTGAGGAAGGCTGCTATAAACTTCCCTGTTTGAGCTGTACATTTCTTTATTAATGACACTGTCAAAGTTTGTATTGTGCTCACATTGGAAGGGGAAGCTTTATCCTTACAAAACCAATAAAAAGTTGATTACATACATATGAAATCTATGGATTAGGGGCAGGATTCTTGGATCCCTTACAAAGGAAGTGTCATGTTTCATCTTCTGTAGGGGGGTTTATGGGAATCTGTGTGTGAAGCCACAGAACTCCCTTTCAGTAAAGATCATACAAATAGAACGAAGTTCTCTTTAAAGCACAACTGCAGGATTACAGTTAAGAGGAGAAAAATTCTCTTTTTCTTTTCATCTTCAGTGCCACCTGAAGGCTGTCAACAGAAATTAATGACTTTGCTTAGGGGACAAAGTGTAGTAGATATTCCTAGTTAGCAAAAAATTGTATTAGTCCATGCAATTCAGAATGGCAGTTGGTGAGGAGAGGGATTGTGCCAGACCTGTGACTGAAGGGCCAAATATTCTAGTGGGACCAGTTAAACATCAAAGTTAGATTTTTCAAAAGCAAAGTGAACATTAAGCTGAATTTGAAATTCTCTCCTTTGCTACATCTAAGGGAATCATCTTGGTTCCTTGAAAAAATGCAGAGTCTTTTCAAATTTTATTCTGATGTTCAGTTTCAGAATACCATGTGTTTCCTAAATAGAGGTGTTTTGCTAATATATTGCTGTTCCTATAGTATCCCAGATTATCTCTGGGAGATAACATTCTATCTTGTATTGCCATCACCTAAATCCAATTCCTTTTTAAAAAATGATTCTAACTCTACAGCTAATTGATGAACCTGAATGAAATGAGTGCAGTACCACAGAGTAAGTTTAGGACATACAGTCAAACAAAATAGCCTTTTATAGTAGGAGAGGTTTTGGCATAGGCTGTATGTAATAATCAAATACATAACATAAATCAAATCCTAAAAGTTAAAGGGAAACATCTGAGATTGTGAAATATGCAATGAAATATTTTTCACATAAGCATGTATTTCAGAAAGATATTCAGCTTGATAGTTACATTTTATTAATTGAAGGGAAATGTTGAAATATATATAGCAGACTGAGAAATTTATAGAGGTCCAGTTTACCTTTATTTAATCTCATACTGCCCTTCTTGACTTCCAGTGTCTGCATGGGAAGGAGGAACAGGTCTTCAAGCAGTCAGGACAATTTGTTAGGTAGCAAACTACAGAAAAAGAAGGAAACCTTTTTTTCCCCTGAAGCTATATAACAGTGATGCTGTCCATTGGTTACTACAAACCCAGCTACTAAAGTACCCAGTCTACCTCAATAGCCACAGAATTCCCTTTTGAGATCCCCTAAGAAATTCAGGACATCTAGACTTTATTACAGTGGCTGTTCATATAGTCTTTCTCTCTGATTTTCTTTCATGAAATTTATGAAAATGTCTCAGGTTTGAAGACTGTGAAAAGTCATAGACAAAACAATTTAAGACACCCATGCTTTTAATGCTGTAGAGGGACAGTTCTTGGTATTCTTTTTAAACTACATAATTGTAATCAGCATATACTACCCACAACATCTATGGCTTAAAATTAAATAAGTATTCTGTGATACTGGATGCAGTAAACGTGTATAAATGTGGTTTGGATGCCAGTTCTTCAATGCAGGACCACTAAGTCATATGCTTAGATGCTCAAATGGACCAGAGGTCACAGAAATACTCATGTTTAGCAGTTCTATACCAATCTGAAAATTTGCTGTGTTGCAGTAAGTTTGTTCTGCTCCTGGGGGAAGGAAAATCACCTGACATAATTCATCACATATCAGACTTAAAAATCCTTGTTTGAAAAAATACAACACTGAGAGTCCTTAATCTGTGATTTTTGGAAATTTAGTAATACTAGGTTGCATTTAGTCAGAGCTGGTAATTTAAAGAAAGCAAACTTTCCTTGGAATATTTTTTTCATACAGGTTTTAAAGATTTTTTCCCTCTTCTGAAAAGGTACAGTTCTGAAGTTTAGACCATCAAAGCACAAAGTTTGAATATCACTACAAAATATATTTGAAGACAAAATATTAAACATTCATTAATAAAGGCACAGAAATGATTACATAACTCTCTAGGTTAAATATGACCCACTTAAACAAATATCTGGGGCTAAAAAAAGAGTTTGTAAAATCAGTAAATTTATTCTCAGTCGTTTGAATGACATAGGTTTAAACTGATATCACAATCAACTTTTATCTTCTTCAGCACAGTCATTTCATACCTATTCAAATGAATCTCATCTCAAAGGTGCAAGATCACTCCAAGGTGATAATTCCATTGCACAGTGGGATCTAGGCTAATACAGTTGAACTCGGGGAGAAATTCATGCTTATCCTGGTTTCAGTGGGATCAGAAATTTGCCATCTCTATAGAATTAGGAAGATCAAACTTTAAAAGAAGAAATCTGTTATTACAACATGTGCCCCATGATTTCAAGTACAATCTTTGGTTTTCAGGGTCTCTTTTAAATAAGATAGGTGGAGGAGAAGATGGAGAGTAATCCCAAGATGTGTTTTCAAGGGAGAAAGAATGAGGAAAAATTATAAACACTGAGGGAGCAGGGGGAATTGTGACTTAATTAGGTATTTAAAATATAATTAAAATACATTAAAAGATGATCAAGTAATTCCATATATGTAAATATAATGTATCAAATAAACTGTATATATTGGCCCTATTTCAAGGGCACATTCCTGTTTATTACTGTGCATAAGCTTCTGCTTAAGTGCTTTTCTTTGAGGGAATGGTCTTAAGCTCTTATTTAAGTGTTCTTGAAATAGGGCCAATGTGTAACTCTATGCCTTTTTCACTCACTGTGAAGACACTCTGCCTTTGCTCACTATGTTCATTTATTCTATGCTGACCCATGTGCAAAAAACTCTTCCAGATGGGAGGCAGGGCTCTACATTTATTGGTATGGTACAATCTCACCATCTTGAAGTCCTGAAAGGGGTATTCTGGGTTCTCTGGTGTTTCTTCATTGTGCTGTTAATACTAGTAATACAAGTAACAGTTAATAAATCAATCTGTTTCTTCCAGGAATTTTGCTAGAAGGCATTAACCCCTTCTCACCATCTTCCAGGCCACACCCCTGCACTCTTTACAATGAGTGCAGCATATTTTTTATTTCTTCAACTGGCATTTGCAATCTGTCCTGACATAATTTACACATTTACACATTTTACAGAGCAAAGCACAGTCATGCAATTTAATTCCAAAAAACATAAGCATAGGAGACTCGGCACACTCGATTAGCAAAGCATATGATCGAGTTTTGCCAGTATGATATCAAAGGCACACGTTTGATTTGAATTTGTGTCAAAATGTACCTGCTGCTCTTCATTTCAAAACAGACATGTGCTGATGTGTTAGCCCACATTCACACACAGGGGGCTTTTATATGCTGCTAACTGCACGTGTAGACCAGTGTCCTTTATAAATGTACTTTCTTTCCATTCTTTTTCTCTTATCTCAAGGCAGCTGGTCTCCACATCCTTAGGGAGAGAGAAGGCCTGTCATCGCCTGAGAGACATAGAAGGGGAGAGCAAGAAATCACTGTTGAACCTAATGAAATAAAGTTCTGACCCAGATAAAGTCATTTGGGTTATGCCACTGATCATTGCCCTATTGAGCCACCATTCCAGTTCTATTATTTCTTTTAAATAGGGATTTAATGCTCATGAATGGAAGGTGAATGCTTGAAAATGAAAGGTGATCACTGCAGTAAAGGACAAATCAATACAGAACCAAAGTGCTTTACTTATCCACAGGGCAAACTAAAGTGAAAGGAAATGTCTTCAAGACCCTCTCAAGCAGTTGTACTAATAGAAATGATGATTAAATTCCCATACTATTACACTTGGACTTACAAAAAATCAGTGATTAAACATTTACTAGGAAAGGAATTGGCAGTTACCTGGACTGTGGGCATTTTGTTGTTCATTTTCCTTTAGTGTGATTTAAAGGAAAAGAATTTGATTGAATTTTGTGAACTTTTAATTAATAAAGATTTGTAACTACAAAGAGCAGTCATAGAAGAGGCAGGGTAAAAAATATCCCCTATAAGTTATTTAAGGTTCGGTTCCTAGGGATGCAAGGAACTGAGTACTTTTCTTGGGTTCTGGGTCATACAAGTATAAATGAGTGTATTTGGAATAATAGCTGGAAAGCTTTTTCAGTAGGAGTAAAATGGCCTTTTTTACCCCTGGATGTGAATAATACTTGACATTGTGTGTCAGCAGTACAAAGTGCTGACACGTTACTGCTGTAATGTGGTGGCAAGAGAAGTGCTTATGTTCACAGGTAAAATATTTTTGAATTTCATAGAAATTGTAAAAATGAAAATAGAATTTGGGCCAGGAACTTTCTGTGCTAATCTGGGACTAACATTTGGGGGTGTTGGTGTCAAGAGAATTGGTTTGGGGTCATTCTCAGCAGTAGATGAAACAATGAAGAATACATTTCCTTTGATCCTCCTGTAATCCCTGATTGGCTGGAAGCAGGGAGAGACAGTTAACTTCACGAAGTCAATAAATGTGGCCATCTGGGAGAATGCAAATTTAGACAAATGTGATATATGTGGGATGACACTTTTTGCTTAGAACATGCCACACCATAAAAGCATTAAAATACATTCATATGACCCAGAGCATTTGATTAAAGCCTTTAATATACAATAAATTCAACCCCAAGCAAACTTAAGAGTACAAATTCCAGACCCAGATTCATTCAGGTTTACTTTTCTGCTTCCTTAGCCTCTTCTGTCTGTACTGTGTGTTTCCTTTCAATTCAACTGAGTGGAATCTGTGTCAAAACCACTATCCATTGTGCCACAACTACTCCTTTATGTGGAAAATTGTTTTTCCTCTTTCAGTTCTTTACATTTCATCCTTTTGAGCCGTCAGCTTGGGGAAAAAAAAAAAAAAAGTTAAGTATCTATGTATGTGTGTAATTTCTTCTGGAAGAAGTCACAGTACTCCTAAAACGAATAAAGCTACAGGACCTGATATTCATTGCTACTGGTAAAAATATTTTGCATTCAACAGCATGTCTTTCCCTACCTGCAGGAACATCACCTTGTGATATACTTGGGCTCAGCTATTCCCAGGCAGGAAGAAATCCAAAGTTGCTCACAGTCTTTTTCCAAGTAGTAAAACATGCAATGCTGCTATCCAACTTCAAGCTCTATAGCTAGCTGCACAGTAATATTTATCTGTTGATACATATTTAGATCTTTAGATCAGTCATAGTGTGCTTTGGTATGACATAAAATGAAATTTTTCTGTAGACTGGACTGTGTCTTGAATTTGCTTACTTAAGCCAAATATGTTACTTAAATAATAAAATGAGAAAGAACAACTTTTTGCTCAATCAGATAATGACAAGACAAGAGGGAATGGTTTTAAATTTAAAGAGGGGAAATTTAGATTAGAGGTTAGAAGGAAATTCTTCACTCAGAGCATGGTGAGGCACTGGAACAGGTTGCCCAGAGAAGCTGTGAATGCCCAGTTCCTGGAGGTGTTCAAGGCCAGGTTGGATGAGGCCCTGAGCAACCTGATCTAGTGGGTGGAATCCCTGCCCATTGCATGGAGGCTGGAACTGGATGATCTTTGAGGTACCTTCCAACCCGAGACATTCTATGATTCTATGTTGCTTAAAATCTGTTTTAAAGCAGTGTATTAACTACCTCAACCAGTGGAAGTCCTTTTTTTTTTTTGGTGGCTGCCAAATACCTACATTATGTGTCCCATAGCATGTGAATAGCTAAAACTAAGGATAGCCTTTTCCCTACAATGTGCATAACTGGACAAACATATGTTATGATTTTCAGCTGATGTAAATAATTACATTAAGTCATTACTTAAGATTTGTCATTTTTCTATAAGAGACTGAACAGCTCTAGTTAGAGCAAACACAGGTTTTTGTTTGTTTGTTTTTTTTGTGTGTGAAATGATAAATTGTTTTTTTCCAAGATACCAGACCATTTATAGTTAAGAAAATAATAGCAGAGATAAGCTTGCATTCTTTGTTTACATTAAAATTCTACTAATAGTGGAACTAGCCACGTGAGTAAAACTTGTCTGACTAATCCTTATTTTGTGTGATAAGAGATAATAGATAATGAAACAAATCAAGCATCTCAAACTGAGGATCAAGATTGCAGTAGAAGGAAAGCTAGTTTATTCCAAAACAAAACAGTATGTCTGGTCTTCAGGTCAACAAAACTGCTCCTGATCACCCAAAAGCTCTGTTTTTATGGTAGGTGAGCAGACTACCACACCAAGGTCATAGCTATAATGCTGAAATGAGAGGGTAAGCTGAACGGTGTTTACATATGATGGAGAGGCCTACTGGAGACAAGGATGTAAAGCAGAAAGCAGACGACATGCCTGTTACTATCTGTGTTTTGAAAGGTGAGACAGGCACAGAAAAAAACATCAAAGGTTTCCGAGGAGAAAAGAGGGTGGGGGACTCTCCCTTTAAAAGAGCGAGTCCAAAGTCCAATTTCCTGTAAAGTCTCTTGTGATCATGTCTACCTGTGATTAGAGAATTAAATATTCCACAAGTCTAACTGTACACTCATTTACTCTCACCTTCTGTTCACACCAGTCCTCTAACGGCTCTGTGCAATAAAGTACACACTGCTAACCAACACAACCTACTTCATCTGCACTTCATCAGATTAACATTAGGTTGAAATCTCCTAGACAATATAAATGAGATCAATAAATAGTGCAATCAATCTCAGCTAGTTTTAAATATCCAGAGAGAGATTTAAACAGAACTCCTCTAAGCTGACATTGCTTTAGCAGCAAAGAGAACAGCAAACGTATTTGTACTGATACTAATGTGTCTGTTACCCATTATGATGCTTCTTACACTTAACCAGCAAAGCCAACAGGACTCTTCTGGTTGATTTACTGGTGCTTTGGAGTAAGTGTTTAGAATAGAACATTGTTGAATTTGCAGTGAAATATATATATATATATACATATATTTACAGCTTTACTTTCGCTTTGGATTTCCAAATGTACTCTGTTTGAGTAGGGCTTTATTTGGTTTTGCATTTCTTTTCATATTTCCCAGGTGTTCAGTCAGGGACTGAAAAATTTTGTCCAGCTCTGAGTACATTGTCATTGGCTAAGGAATAACATATATATTTCCATGATTTTTCAATAAAAAAAAAGAATAATTATCTGATATGTTGTAAATGAAGCAAACATACAGAACTCCCTGATTCCAGATATTATAAAGATCAGTGACAGAAAACTTGAAAAGCCAAAGCAATAGCACAGTAACAACTCCTACAGATAAAAAGGACAGTACAGTACTTGAAAACAAACAAACAAACAACAACAACAATAAAACAATCCTCTTCATGGTATAGGCTTGATAATTTTATTCATCACTTCATCTTTAAGCTGAAATCAGAGCAGTTGCAACAGCCACAGTCAAGAATGGTGATTCAAGCCCTGACATAGGTTCCAGACTGAAATAGGGTGAGACAATTCAGAACATTCTAGGTTTTAGTACCGTTTCAGTTTCCCCAGAACTGCAACAACTGCTTCATGGGGCTAAAAGAATCTTCCTCTCATAAAAAGAGCTTGTTTTTTGAAATGCAGCAAAGCAGGTAGGACTTTTCTTATATCCTTTCTTTCTTTTTACCTTTCTGTGACCCCTAAGAAGGCACAGTCCTCTCACAGTCTAATCAGCATGGGAAATTGCAGAATGAATGGGCTGGAAAATTCCTTTGAAAGGCAATAATAATATATATATATTTTCATGTATGAATTCCAGCTTGATTTTTAGGAGCTCACAAATTGAAGTCACGGTTATTGTTTTTTTTTTTTTTTTTTTTTTTTTTTTTTAATTTACTCCTTTCTAGAGCTTTCTGAAGGCACTCACTTTTGCATAAGTTGTAAGTTTGTGTTGAAATCCTATGATACTCTGTGTTACGTGGTTTTAGTGTGTTCTGTACTGCCCTGGGAGCTAACCCCCTCCCCCAAAGAACTCCTTCTCAGCCCCTTCATCTGTAACCTTTCTGCAAGTAAATGCTAATTGAAAAAGAAAGAACACCACTAATCTTGGAATTTAAATGCATTTAACAAAACCAATCTCAATCTAAATTGTTGTTTCACCATTCCCTTTTCCCCAACAGATGTTGAGAAACTGCAATTCCTATTAAGAACACTTGACTGTTTACTCAGCAAGAGAACTTCAGGCTCAGGCTGCATCAATCTAAATGCGTTTCAGGACGTCAGTCTTTTGAAAAGTGCAGACTGTTAGTTGGTTATTTTTAAATGTAATCTTCACATAAAAGGGTTGCTGCTTTTTTTTTTTTTTTTTTTTTTTCTTTTCACTTTGTCATCCTCTTCCTCCTACTTTTTTTTTTTTTTTTTTTTTTTAATAATGGCATCAAACATAGATGTTCTGAATTTTTATGCCCTATTCCATTTAAGTTTCTCTCCATGGTGCTTTATTTAATTTTTCTCTTCTTTTCAGCTTTGAACGAAAGGGATATTAGTGAAGATTGTGAATATTATTGCAGGAAAAAAAAAAAAAAGATGCTAGAAATGTTATGTAGTAAGAGTGTTAGACATCAAAAGGAAGAATATGTTTTCTTACTGAGCTTTACAGTAAAGCCCCCGTGGGCTTTGACCACAGACCTACGTAAAGTTATCTGTTCAGATAAAGGCAACTTTGTGTGGTTTTGTTGTTTTGTACCCTGGGCGTCGCTAGTTAACCATGATCAGGAAAGTAGACATCTTGTTTTTTTCTCTCTCTCTTTTTTTTTTTTTTTTTTTTTTTCTCTCTTATCTCTTCACATGATCCCTCGGTTAATAAATGCAATATTGGTATTTGTGTATATCTCCTAAAGTGATAATCATGAAATGAAGCTTAGGCCTCAGTTCTGCAATTACAGTCGGGCTGTAAACCCACACAGTGACACTAACATAAACTTCTGTTTAGCATGAGTCCTTCAAGACTGTTTTACCATAGAATACATTTCATTGGTGTTACTCATACGGTTTTTAAGTGTGGTGGGTCAAGTCCTCTCGCTGTTACTGGGGGGAGTGGAGGCCAAAGCTTGCAGGCCTCGCTATGTACCTGCATTGCCAGGGGCAGGTCTGTGGTGGCTGAGGCCATCCCACCTCCAGCAGTATGTTGCCTTGAATACAGCTGCTGCTGTTCTGAGGTCTTTGGAATAGCCTCCATTTTCTCCAACAAGAGCACAATCTGTACCATGCAAGATCAGGCCTAACAGCATGGCTCCACCCTGCCACTGTTGCATGTTGCAACACAGGGAAAGCAGGAGAATGCGAAAATGGCACGTCAGTCAAAAAGAGATCTTAAATTATGAATACGAACAGGCAACAGGTAACAGGGTGTATGTGTGTGTATGAGGGTGAACGTCTGAACTTTTGAAATCTCAAGCAGAAACCTCCCACTTGCTAGCTGCTATCTGTATGGGCTGGCTGTATATTTCGGTAATGCCTGGTCTAAACAAAATTGGTCCATCTTGAATCCTCCAGTTAATAAAGAGGAACAAAACACAACCACCAAATAGACGTCTGCTCTGCAGTTGGGCTTCTGCACAAAGATTGTCTAGATTAGGAAAATGGGGGGGTTGTATTCCAGGAGGCAGAGCTGGTGCTAAAACAAAGGCTCTCAAAAAGAAGTGCTCTCAGGAGAAAAAAAAAAAAAAAAAGTGGGGGAGGGGCTGGAGATAAGGTGGCTGGAGGAAGGATTATGGAAGATTCTTGATCTGGGAGATCAAGGAGGTGATAACACATGCCAAGAAATTTCCAGGACAAGTACTGAACAACACAACGTTCTGCAGTGATCCATCAGTGATCCCTGCTTGCAAAGGAAATCAAAATTAATTTAATACTGCGAAGGGAAGTGTGTAAATGGGTTTGTGAGATAACCAAGTTGGGTAGATGCTCCGATCCTACTGTCATTTACTTTGTCTCACTTGTGACAGAAGGGTAAAGAATGCTGAGACAAGCATCAAAGGCTGATACTCAAATATCTTGAGCATCAAAAACACTCAAATATCATAAACATGTTTTTAAAATGGAATAGGTATTTCCTTAACATTTCTAAGAAAAAATAAAAGTGAATATGCAAGAAGGAAATCAAATAAACAATGGACTTTGATTAAGATTCAAATCAAGGTTTCAATATTCCAAGATAACCTGAATATAGAAGCAGTTATAATAATAATAAAAATAAATAAAAAGAAGAATCATGAAGTGCAATATACAAAGTAATTTCTTGCTATGGCAATCTAATGGGTAAGTCTGGAGCCTTTACCCCAGTTACATATCCAGAAATCCATTGGAACCAATTACTTGTGCGTAGAACATGCAGGAAGGATTTTCTTATCTGCAACATGTACGGATATCAGAAACAATAAAAAAAAAAAAAAGGAAAAAAAAAAAACAAAAACAATGTTTGAGAAGTTTTTTTTTTCATTTGCGCATTGTATTAAAAGCGTGCAAACCCACAGTATTATCAACTCTGCACCACAAAAAAAAAAAAAAAAAAAAAAAAAAAAAGTATCTGCATGGTTGCAGAGGATCTGAATTGTATATATAGTTAGCCTATACCATACAGTGTCAAGAGTTCTCCAGTAGTTTCATTGGGTGGCTTTCTAGCTTATACTAATGCACCTGAAAATCGTAATGGCCAGGGCAAATAAAAATGCCTGTGCAATAAGGAAAGTCTACTTCTAAGACACTGTTGCTTAGATGAGCTTTTTTTAAATTCTAAACCAATATATAGAATCACCAGCACTTCCATCAAAATTACACATGTTTAGGTAAATCGGATTTCTATTTTTGGTCCCAAAAGTAGCCTTGGAAAGAAAGTAAATTTTATTAGAAGACTGAATTGTAGCAAAACATTTTTTCCTTCTAAAATGTTAGAACTAAAAGAGTTCAGGTTTGTGGTTGCATTTTGCTTTTCCTTCAATATCAGAAATGCAGGTGTTTGCTCTCTGCTTATGTTTGGTTCAGAAAATGTGTTCGTTGTGGTCACTGCAAGGGAAATTCCCCTCTCTGTGAATGTGTAGCTCATCTGGGCTCCCCTCTGACCCTCTTTTGTAGCATCACTGTGTAGCAAGAGTAGAAAATCTTGTACATTTTTGTTTTGTGTGAAGGATCATCTTCTTTCAAGATCTTAGTGGTAAAGGTCAACTTGTAGTGTTTAGTTTTCTTCTCCAATAACATTTCATGTTAGGTTTGTGCCTTTTCTGGTGGTGTGATTGATTTATTCATTCTGAAGCGAGAAGACCCCTCCAATACCTCCTCTCTGCTTTAGGAGTGAGCTGCAGGAAAGAAATAGCATTTGCAGAGATGCAGCACTGCCCTGTGACAGGAGAGGAGGCTGGCTCAGTCCCTTTTCAAGTAAACACGTGGCTTCTGCATACCAGTCTGTGCTCACAACACTGCCTGGAAATGTGAGAGCCTTTCTGACCTGTGTGACAACACATCAAAGGTAGAGCTGCATGGTGTGGAGGATAACCAAGATGGCCTTCCACCTCTGGAGACAAAGCAGCCAGACTGACAGTCAGGTACAGCTGCCTCATCCTCCAGAAGAAGGAATGTATCTTCTGGAAGATGTATTCTTGAGTATTCATTGGAGGATGAGTTGTAGAGGGCTGCAGCACTTTGTGTAAAACAGGGCAGCCCTGTCCATTGCTGTGTCAAAAATGTTGCATGTTGAATTTGGAACAAAGACCCATTCAGGTCTGTGTTCTTCCTTCTAGTAAAAGTTTGTTTCCTTAGCATCCAGTCTAACTATATTCTAAAAGGTAATTCAAATGATAATTTTTCCCCAGCCTGTAGTGTCAGTGGGAGCTGCACCCTGGACTTGCAGGATCTGGGGTGGCCAGCCAGCTAGTCAGCCAGGACAGACTAGATGCTGATCAAACATAAACAATAAAGAAATGTATTTGCAAAGAATAAAAACAAAATCTTCAGGGCTCTGTAAAACAAATGCAGATGGTCATTTTTGCATCTCCATTTTAGTAATCAGAAAATATGCAGTTCTTAGATCTGTATGTCAAGGTCACTGTTGGCTGATCAGGTTGGAGAGGTCAATGAAACATCTCTTCATGTATAAATATTTGTTTGCCTTCTTGTCAAGGGCCAAATTGAACCCTTTACTGTTACATATTTGTTGCCATGTGAGTAGGATGGTTGTTTATCTTTTTGGTTCCAGGACACTGACAAAGGATCTAAGGAAATTTGTTATTGCTGTGCACAAACCTAGGCGTGTCCTACTGATAGAGTACAAATAAGGTGCGACTTACACTTCTCTGCAGAATTTCTCTATCCAGCGTGAAATGATTTGTGTGTGTGTGTGTGTTTCCCAAGATTGGCTTGCAGTATGTTCACAAATTGCAGTTAGTAGAAGAAAATTTTCACTTCAACAATAGTCACAGCAGTACATGCTAATGGGTACCAGTTAACAAAGCAATGCTGAATTCCCATTAAAGTAGGAAATTCCCATTAAAAAATTGTTTCTTCAGTTAGGAACACCTATAGTTTTTATAATTATTTAATAAATCCTTAATTCTTCATGTTGCAGATTGTGTCCAAGAATCTTTTGGGATTAGACATATTCTTTATAGCATTTTTCATATCCTGGTCAAAGGTCAGAAAATGTGGAAAACTTACTTACTTCTTGTGATAATAAGCTCTTTTACTTCTGTGCCTTGGTTCAACAATTATGTAGTTTTTTTTTTAACTTTTATTCTGCTTGGTTTTAAGTCTGTATTTAAGGACTTGAATTAAGATTTTGATATACAAAGCATCAAAGGAAAAACAAATATATTTTTAGCTATTTAATTCACACTTGGGTATGAAGACTCAGACAAGTTCTGGTATTTCCTATCAGTGATAGTTACAACACTAACACAATGCAATAATTCTAATTGGTTAACTAGAATTATTATTTAATAACAATGTTTAGAAAAAATCTACAGAAATCTACAGAAATGATCTATGATCTAATCTACAGAAAAATCTATGGATTACTCTTGCAGGGTATATAATTATTGTTATCCCCATTTAAGGTGAAAGTGAAAAAGAGAGATTCCTGTTTGGCATTATAGGATGAACTGTTCAGTCTGGAACTAGAAGGTCTAACATCTGTCTCTTGATTAAAATCCACAACAGACTTTAAAGAGTGACTAAAAGAGAGTGAAGAGTTACATTTATTTATTTATTTATTTTTCCTGAGAACTAAACTTGGTCACTAGTTAGCCCACAGCTTTCTAGAAAGTCATTTTAGGTTGTTAAAAGTAAAATTGTACCTGTTTAGTGAATCAAAATAAAACCAAAAATAATCACAAACGAAAAGATCATGGGTATGATGAGTTTTCACAAAAGATTAAAGTTTTGTAAGAATTGACACACTTTCAAAAAATGTTTGATTTCATTTAAAAAGCAGATCAAATTAATACTGTTCTCATTAAAAAAAAAAAAAATAAATAAAAATCAAGGAACAAAATCTACAAGGTATTTAACCTTTTTATTCCCCACTTTCCTTGTAAGGGTTAGTGATACATGTATGTACCACTCACAGAAATGCTGGAGGGGTCATCTTTTCTGCTGGATTAGGACCATGTGTTCCATGTTAGAAGAACTTACTCTAAGGAATACCCACATTTTTTATCTACAAACTATTCATTCACTGGTTGAAATAAAATATTCAGGGGTTCAGGATTCATAATGTGTTTCTTTAAGGTACTGCTGCAATTGTGGATAAAAGGTGATATTGCAGTGAAAAATGCTGCTAATTACCATTTATTATTATCCATTATTATTTCCGTTTATATCTCACTATTTTTAACTTGCTCATATAATTTCTCTTCCTATGACTTAGTCCAGATTGTATGATAATAACTGAATAAATAATGCTAGTGCTTTCCTATCCTGTTTTCCTTTATTATTATTATTAATTTTTTTTATGAAACCAGATTTCTAGATGTGAATCATCACTTGATATTCCCTACCCCTTCTAAAAACACAGCCATAATTTTGTAGATGTTGCTAAGTATTTGAGGTGAGTGTTTGGTAGAATTCTGCAGGCATGTGACAAACAAGTAAATAGAGTAAATACAAATACAATGCATTCTGTGGATTTTGCCAGGATTCTGGGAACATTTTTTATTGACCTGAAAAAGAAAATTTTTTTTTTCTCATGTGCTGTTTTCTGTATGTTGTGTCACACAAAGCATATTCTGTACAATCTGTGAAGCCTCACATTAGACAGAGTGAAAGTTAAGTGAATTTTTGGAGGATTATTTATTATATTGCAAATCACAGCCTGGCATAGTGCATTTCTTCACTGAAATATGTTTTTAGCACTTTGGAAATCCCTTTGTATGCATCTGAGTCGATTAATTTCTCTGCAAGCATACGTGCTACTCAATATACTTGTTATGTGTTTGTAGCTCTCGGTGTGTAATGAGACATTTTTGCTGTTGCTGATAATTCTGTAGATTCCATTGTACCCAGACATATGGTGTCAGTTGTTTGAAGGCTTTAGAAGCTCTTGGATTGGCTGTGATGTATAAATGCAATAATCCCCATAGAAAACTTCGGACTTCTAGAATCAGAGTTTAAAATCTGCATGCTCACTTGCAGGCTGGGGAGTTTTAAAAACAAACGGGCCCTTGTAGATAATTTAACATTAATGGCCCGAGTCAACAAGAAGTGCAAAACATTCAACGCCCAGGAAGAGCTATCTAAAGTCTGAGATGTGCTTCCACAGGGTATGAGCCAGATGGAAATATGTATAACCAACATTTTATCCATATTCAGTGTATATTAAATTAGTGTTATTAAAGGACAATTGTTAAATACTTTAATAAGGAAGAATGATGATTTGCCTTCTCTGTGTAGTCCTAATCCAAAACCAGCAGCATCCAATCGAAAGACCCCATTGATTTTGATGGGTTTTCTATTGAGCCTTATGTCTGCAAGCTGGATGAAAGACAGCTGCAGGGAACTGGAGGGCCCTGTTTTAGCAGATGCTCCTGGCCTGCCCTAAACCCGTACAAATCATCACAGGTCCTTCATAGCATGTGTATCTGGTGTCATGCCTCCATCACAGTCAGGAGGAGACTTACCATAGATTCGGGGTAGAGTTCAAATTTCACCCATACTGCTCAGTTTATTTTGTTTGCTGTTCTGGGTATTAAATATCCCTGAGGAAGGTGTTCTGCTTGGATTGCCTCATGAGGCATGTAAGCAGCAGAGTTTGGCTATTATATGTCTATAGCCCTGTTGCCTGAATTGGGGCATAAATACATTCTTTTTATGTGCAAACCCTTGGTGCAAAGCGTTTGTTATTGTAGCAGCCTAATAAAACAAATATCGGTCAAAAGCCCAAACTTTCTCATATAATAAATGAATAAGGACCATTTTCCCTGTGATATCATGGCCTTAAATAGTGTTTCACCAAGGCTAAGCTGGGCTGCAGTATGATTTGTTAGACATGACTAACTACAGATAATGTTTGAACAAAATAGGAACAGCATTTCTTCTGTCCTCCTAAAACATTTGCTTCCATGCACTGTGGTAAAGCTTTTTTTAGGGAAAACGAGTACATTAATGGGGTCTTCTATGCAATTTAATGAACCAGTGGGCCTCAACTTATTCATTATTTATATAGCTATTGTATTTAGGGCAGCAATGCTCTAAGTCCAGGTTGTAACTAGGCCCCATTTTTCTGGATGCAATACAAACACAGAGTTAATCAACTGAACAACACATAACGATTTGTAACTTCATTGCTGTTGTATATTGCAGGAATACCAAAACAGGTGCAGCCCAGGAATGTGTGACCAGCTAGGAATTATCCCCATCTTTTCCTCTCCCATAGAAGGCTACTTAAAACTCTTGGATGAACATCAGCCAGCTGTTATCCAATGAACAGAAATTAAATATGCCGGGGGAGGCAGGGTGAGGGGAATTAGCCTGCCCATACAGCCTACATGTGGATGTGAGAAAAAGGGTAAGTAAAACAGGGAAGCAAAAAAAAGCTTTTAGCCTTATATTCCCCTGGATTCCTCAAGGCTAAATGGCAAGTTTGTCAGGTTCTTTAGGTTATGATGAGAATAATATCTCTTTGGTGATGACCAGGCATTTTTTCCTTGACACACCCTTTCACTTGCAATTCCTTCTAGCATCAGTACCAAGGGAATTTATAGGTGATACCTTTACAGACCGTTTTCTGTGTTCTGCTTAAGAGTAACTTCCCCTCTGGTTAGAGTACTTTCTCCCCTCACAACTTTGTGGAAGACATCCAAATAAGCAAGTTCCATCTAGTGTTTCCCATAACACAAAATGAGAATGATCCGTACTATAAAGCTGGTGTGAAGGAAGCAGAACTGAGATATTTGGTCTTTCTTCTTAATACATCTCTCTAACTCTCAGCTGAAGATGAAAGATTAGGGTTATTCAGGTAAAAGATTCAGACAACCAAATATATTTGTAAATTACATACATATCATTAGCTGAAAATGGTTGATTCAAGGGGAAAATTTAACCCAAATTTAATTTTACTTTCAAGGACTTATTTTTAGATTTTTGTTATAGAAAGGAAAAACAAAACAAAACAAATCAAAAAAGTGAATTCTATTGAAAATATGTAGGTGAGAAAAATACCATTCCATGATCCTGTCAGACAGACACAGAGGTTGAGGATTGTTTGCAAAGTGCAATTTTCCCTCCGCTAGTTCTTTGGACCATCAGAAGGACCAGTTGTACACTCACCTGGAGCTGCCACTACAGTAGTCTCTTGTGCTCATGTCAATAGTGCTGCTGTCTGGAAGGGAAGATAATGGCATCTTTGACAATGAGGAACTGCCTCTCTAGAGCCCAAAACAACCTTATTTGGGTATATACTTTATCCTTTCCCTCACATATGTAGGCAAGAGACCGTAGCTGATATCAGAGGAGTTGCACATGATGGGTTTTATTTTGTGAATAGGAAATATTGGGATTCAGAGTGCTAGTTACTTTTTGCATGCAAATGCCCTGTTTCTCTTACATAAAAGGCTGTATAAGTTGCAGATAAGTGTTTTGTGAATCAAGCCCGAAATCCTCTTTTTATTTTAACTGGAGACTTTAGCCAGTGGATAAGCTCCATCAGACATTATTCAAACATTTTATGGCTTGCAAAGAATTTTCTTTTTTTAATTTTTTTTTTTAAAAGAGCAGTTTAAATAAGAGAAAACAAACAGTTTCGTTGGAAGTGGCCTGGTTATAGATATCTTCTTTCCACCCCAGTGGCTTGAAGTGACTGTTAACTGGCATTTGGCTGTTTTATAACTGGTGCAATTATTTTGTCAAAGGTTGTAGGGTTTTTTCCTCCTTTAAAAAAAAACAAACAAACAAAAAAGTTAGTTTACAGTTTATTAACTTAGATTACTGCTAATAGCTCCCATGGGTCTTTCTACTGAAACAAGGACCAGGATAACTGATTTCTTAAGACCAATCTGGAAGACTTTAAAATGCATTAATAGCTATCACTGAAACAGCAGGAGGAAGAATAGTCTCTTTTTTTTTTTTTTTTTCTCTTTTCTTTTCTTTTCTTTTCTTTTCTTTTCTTTTCTTTTCTTTTCTTTTCTTTTCTTTTCTTTTCTTTTCTTTTCTTTTCTTTTCTTTTCTTTTCTTTTTTTTTTTTTTTTTTTTTCTTTCTTGTCTTTTCTTTTTGCTCTTCTTGTTCTCTGCATAAAGTTTTCCCCCAACTTCATCCATTTATGTTATCCTCTTTCTCTCTCTCCCTCTCTCTCTATTTCAGCTATTAACTGACTAAGGTGCAAGTGAGTGCGAATAATCAGCAATGACTCTTTTTGGCTGCTCAGGAAGCACATTAGCACATAAATAGGAAACATGGACTGATTCTAAGATGGCTCAAGGAAAAAGTTAAATGATAGTTTAAAGTGTGGAAGACTGAAGTCAAAGCACCACATTATCAAAAAGGTCTAAAAGCACTGTAGGATAATATTCATGGACTTTAAAACATTTTGCTTTTTCATGCATAAAGACTTGTAAAAACAACACATATGGGTTAAACATTAGGCATGTAGCTGTTTGGTTTATGAAGAAAGCAATCTTTCTATGAAGAAAGCAATCATTTATTACATGCGTCTATCAGCAGGAAAAATATTTTTCTACTTTCACTGCTTTGGCATGTCTCCTCCAGTCATCCCTTTCCATCCTACTCTCCACCTTCCTGGTCAAAAGAGGAATGCGTGGATGAAGGCTGAGCAGAAGTATTTACTCAATGTGTCAGAACTTGTGTCTGGGAAACCCGATGAAGACTTTGAGAGAGAACTTTCTCTCACTTGTATTCCTTTGTTGCTCTTGCTATAGAGAGCAATGAAGAAAATCTGATCTACCATGGAAAGACCGTAAACAGTTAAAGCAGCAGGGCTGTTTGTTATCCAGGTACTCACATTGGAGTTACGTGGTGCCAAACATCATGAGGAAGTAATAATATGAGTCCATATCTGCAGGAATAAGAGTGTAGGTACAAGCAGTGAAGTTATATTATTCCAACTGTTCTCATCACTTGAAATTATGATGCTATGGAGTCTGCAGCATCAGCTATCCAGCTGAGATACTGGATGAAATTTCATTTCTTCCCCTGCTTCCTTCCTGAGTAGTGAAACTTATGCACTAGTCACATGTATTCATTTTCATGGTTTTAGTGTACTAAAGTGTACACAGTGTGTACACAATGTGTACACAATGATCTAAGGAGAAAAATTTACTATGCTAGGTGCTGTACAAAAGTAATAATTGTCCTTTCCTCAAAGATTTTTTAATTAAAACATCATTAATTGTATGGAATAAAGAAAAATGGGGGTGGGAATGGGAAGAAGGGATGTTCTGATCCTATGTCTAATGGGAAGATGCAGATAACTCAGAAATAGTTGCTTTGAGACCTGAAAACATCAAGCAAGATACCTACAGCAAAGGTATCAATACATATAAAATAATAAATAACGAGACAGTATTGAGCTACTTCATAAGAATAATTTCTGAAAATGTTGCCCAGAAAATAAATTAAATTATGTAGAACTCAGTTACTGGCATCACCAGGTGCTATAAATCAAGATAAAATCCTTAAAGTAGGTTTTACTGTATTTACAGATCTTGGCTGTAGTCTGTATTTTGGTTATCTGCAAAGGTTTGCAGACATATATTTTTATTAAAAGTTGCTTCCAGGAGTCCATTCCAACTAGTGCATTGATTTAGTTGAAAATGTTTCATTTTCAGGCTTGAGTGGGGGTCATACCATTGCGCTCTCTTTTCAATACTTTGCAGTTTTATTCTTTATTGACTCACAGAGGTATATTGAAAGAACCAGTGTTATCAGATATGCAAGCTATAGCATAATCCTATTTTTCTGGAATTAGTTTTGCATGTAGTCTGTAGTGTGCTGAAATGTTCATTTCTATGCAAAAATCAGAAAGTTGAAAAAACTGACCAATGGGTTTATTGGGAGGATACTCATGTCATTTTCTACTACCAGTTCTTGACATTCAGCTGTTGATGTTCAAGTGCTCCTGTACTAAAAGTGCATGTCAGATAGTATGGCAGTGAAATAGCATACTTTTCTGTTACAATGAAATTTCAATAAGGGTGGAATTTTGCCTTAAAAAGAGGACAGTGATCTTCTCACATACACTGTCCTTTGTCCTGAGGCACAAGAAATCCCCAAATCCCTAAAATATTTTATCTGTAGATAAGATAATTTTGCACCAGCCCAGGCATGAAAAAGAAAAATATATCAGATGCAGCTGGAAAAGTTGCTCAGGGAGAAGGTAAATTAAAGGTTTCTATCTTATCTGTATTTCAATTACAATTTTATTTTTGGTCCCTGGCAGTGCAGACAGTTGAAATCCTGGGAAGTGGAGACACTCATAGATGTATGAAAAAGGAACCTTTAATGGTGAAGATGTATGTATTTGATCTATGCTGCTTTTCATGTTGGGTATACATGACATTAAAATAAAAATGTGGACTCTTATGGAGGGGCCCATCTGTTTGAGTTGACTTGAGGATTTTTTTTTTTATTTTATTTTTTTCCCTTTTCAATAGTAATAACCTAGTTTAAAAGTCTGCAGATCTGCCTGTCTCATTCTAAAGGTCAGTCCTAATGAAAACAGCTGTGCAAGGACCAGCAGAACAGTTTATCATAAAGAGCTGATCTGGCTTCCACTCGGGGCCATGCTGTATATTTGAATCTACTGTCTCAGAGTCTTCTGGGAACTGGATGATGAAGCTCTGAGATAAAAATCTCTTAGCTCTTTGATACTTGTGTTTGTGGGTAAAGACCATAGAAGACTTCCTCTCTTGGATTTTCCAGACCTCCTCTCTTGGATTGTCCAGTGGCCACATAAGTCTAGATCTTGCTGAAGGTGTTGACATTTCATCAGGTGCCTTTCTTGTTTATTAACTGCTTTATCAAAGACATGAAAGACTGAGAAAATTTTCCTCTTAGTTTTGGATGTAATACCAATCTCCACTGTTATTAACGATAGAAAAATGGTCAGATGACACCCCACCGCTACTGCGTCTATAAATGATTCATTCGTTTTTGTAAACAGAGAAGCTCACTAGTACAGTCTGGAGCTGATTTATCAATATATTCTGTTGGTTTAGCAGATATTAGCCATAAACCTGGTTTCATGGGCCAGGGGGCATGGGGAAAGCCATGGGTTTCATGGGCAGGTAAATCTAGTTCTTCAGAATGATCCTGGTGCAACAAGAGAATAAAAAAAACATCCTTCCTGTGCCTATATTTCTATCATGAACACCACAAATTGATTGACTGATTAATTGAAGGCTTTGTTATCATTGGGTTACTCTTGGAGGCTAGGAGGGACTGGTACTGTTCCCCATGAACTAATCCCTCACCTCAACCACTGGAATTAGTTGCCTCAGCTGAAGAAGTGCTAAAAAGCCCCAAATGTCACTGCCTTTCCTTACTGGAAAAGCCAGGAATTCCTTTATCTCAGTACAGGCAAAAGGTGAAAGGAAGGGAGCTCACCTTTATGAACCCAGTAAGGCTAAGACTGTTTAAATCCCTTGGAAGATTTGGGGTAAATATGAATATGAACTGTAATGTGGTAGTTAAGATTAATATCTCTTTGGAGCTTTTGTGTAGACAATCCTGATCTTTGTTTTCTCTCAGAAAATAAATTGCCTGAAAAATGATCCCTCCAACTGAGATTTCAGTATCTTCCAATTTTAGCTGCACCAATACTATTTATGATAAAGGGTCAACGTTTCTATAAAATTAGTAAGAGAAAGAAGTAAGAGAAGGTGTGAGAAGGTGAGAGAAAGAGGCTAGAGAAATGCCACAAATTATAATAGTTAAAAAAGTCAAAAAAAGTAGTCAAATCTTTTCATGTCTCATAGTGATTCACTGACTTTAAAGAATTAGGTGTGAACTGATCAACACCTTCTAAAATAGGGTGTGTTAATGTGTAGGTACATGCAGATACACGTATTTATGCTGTCTATTTATAAAAATATAATTATTCATATATTTGTGTTTCTGTGTATGAATATATAGCCCACACATATGCAAAATTTGTTTGCTATCTTCTTGCTTGGGAAAGGAAGATGGAGAAGGATTCTCTGTCTTCTGCCATCCCTCTTGGTAATATTTTCTTGTGTCTGTTTCAGATTCACATACAAATATTTGCTAAGGCATTTTCCAATCAAATTGAGATTTGAACAATCGCATGACTCGTTGCTTCCTATATTTCATTATCTCCAGCAAAATGTATATTTCCTCATTGCTATCATGGAAACACATCAGGGTTTTCATGTGACACAGTTAAAATTCACAGTGCATTCTCATAAAGTGCACCAGGCAAACATTTTAGGGTCTGGTGGTGTCCTATGGAGAAAGACCTGCAGAAATCACCAGGATAGAATGACGAATGAATGCTGGATTGTATTGCAGTTGAAAAGTAGCAGAAAGCTGTCTAATAGATCTTCTACTGTTTAGTGAACAGGACTCACATTAGGTAATGGCAGCAGAAAACATTAAAGACAATTGTATATGATGTAGTATTCGGTCAGATTCATTCACAGTGTATAGTCATTTCCAAATGGCATTTTGCTGTTCTTTGTTCTGTAGCAGTGCCTAATATTTCTAAACATTTTTAGGCTTTGTGACACCTTAATGGTATACAATAACAGTATGCGTCCCTCTTAGAAAAATGGATACTCTCATTTTTCTAAACATTGTGCCTTTACCTTTAACCATTTCCATTTAAATGCAAATTTCAATCATGTCCACCTCTCTGTATTCCAACAGAAACCCAGGGAAAAGACTATACCTTAAATCCTAATTTCTCCATAAAGGGAGCAGTTTCCTTCAGGTGTGTCACTCCATGTTATCTATTTTCCTTCTCATCTTATACGTCATCAACGTGGCATGTTTACCTTTCAGATTTCACAAATTAAAGTCTTTTTGTTGTTGTTGTTGTTTTTGTTGTTGAAAATTATCATCAGTAGTTATCTTTATTTCCTGTTAAATCTGCCTGACGTCACCAACTCACATGGAAATTTCCCATTCTCAAGTCTTTGAATTACTACCAGCATTACAGGTGTTTGTACGCTTGAAAGTTTATAATTTCCTAAGCAACTGCTGACAAATTAAGTGAATTTGTGTCATAGACATGGATTAATCTTGTAATTATTGTTCCAGTTTAAAGGAAATAATTGAATTTCAGGGTTAAGGATAAAACACGATGCTATGAAACATATGTGATACTGGTGTTGGTTTCCTGAATGTCTGTTCTTGGTATGCAGCTTAGCAACACATCTGAGCAATTCATTAAGGTGTCTCTGCTTAGTGAGTCTTTGGAGAGAAAGTTTCATTTGAATCCAGCATGTAAAAAAGCACTCAGAAAAACAGCCAACCTAAACAAAACATCCCTCTCCCTCCCCCACCAAAAGTCCCAGACCCTTTATCTGTTGTTAGTCCCTCTTGATTTACTTTTGACAAGAGAGGGCACTGTGATAACATTCTAAAGAGTGGACATATTTGTATATACTTGCCTCTGAGACAGAAAGGAAGCCAGGGATTAACCCCTGAACCAATTACTTTACAATATAGCAACTACTTCAACACAAAGAGGGGAGAAAAAAGAGACAATTTAACTAATTAGTGCAAGTCACAGTGTTCTTTTTGGGAATTACTCTGTTGGAAGAAAAAATGTTGAGTGTGCTCATAGGCAAGCGGATGTCTGCTTTAGAGCGTATTTATTAATTCTCATTTTGAGTCAGCATTTACTGGACAAGAAATATAGCTGAAAATATGTAAGGCTCTAGTCCTTTAAGAGAATTACACATATTGGAAATACTGTGCCTGCCTATTGCTTTAGCAAAACTTTATTTTTAACCCTTTATTAAAATACAGCCATGTGCACTTGTAATTCTCCATCATATTCCTCGTGTTGGGAGATTAAACTCACTTTCTGTAGGTGAGCAATATCTTATGTATGTCATTTTAACATGAAGGTAGCTGTGTTACACAACTTCCTCTGCAATTAAGTTGTTTCCCACATTAACTGGGATGAAAGAGACTTTGAGTACGATTTTTTAATGTAGATAGTATTGGAGCACTTGAGTTCTCAGGTGGTTGGACTTGGAGGAAGGAGGTGATTTAAGACTTTGAGCACCTATGCTTTGAAAATCAGATTATTTTTAAGTGTCATAAATTGGAGCTGTTTGTTATTTTCAAAAAAACGTGCCTATGTGTGGTTTATGAAGGTTAAACTGTTTTGTTGGTAGGGTCAGGACACTTCTTTCCTGCCTTGCTGCCACATAACTAGTGCATTCTGGTGAGATATTATTGTCGATAAGAACAAATGTCATCTGAGAAAAGCAAAAGTTAGAGAATGTCATTTGCATTTTAAATTTTAAGAAATGTTTTGTGGATAGTAGAGGACAGATTCCTGCCATGATGAGCAGAGATGTTAGATTTGGTATTCACTTGATTATAAAATCTTTTGGGCCTTCGACTTTTACTGCTCTGGGACACCAACTATGCTTGGGAATAATTGTGCCCTGTTAAAGAAATTTTACTTATATTGTTACATATAATCCAGGCTTTGGGAAAAATCCTGGCTTCATCATTGTGTGGCAGATAGGGAGATCTGTGACTACCTTGGTTTTATTTTTTGTTTCTTCAACTTCCAGAGCAGAGTTCTTGAAAAAATAGCTCCTTTCCCTTTCTAAACAAAGACTCTGAGGTTATTTATCTTAAATGTTTGTTCTTTCTCTAAACTGAGAATCCTCCTCCTATAAGAAACTTGGTCAAAAATGAAAAGAACGAAATACTCTGAAAGCGTCAACTGTCTGCCTCTTTATTGCAGTAAACAGGACACCATTTTTTCCTACTTTATAATTGTGTTTGTTTCTTTCTAGTTCATGCAGGCTGGAGCAGATGACTACCTGATATGACATGATTAGCAGAGAACAGTCCCCCCCAAAATATTTTAGCTGAGTCTATTTCTCTCTTGTGTTTTGTTCTCCAGCTTTTGAGCTTGAAGAATATATTAGCTAATGGGGAGTTGCCTGCTCTCTATCTTGATCCAGACACAGACAGATAAAATTAACAGGCATCTCTTGAAGATTAGCTATCGTTAAGTCTAGCTTTGACACGTGGCTAATTGAAGGAATACCAGATACAACAGGAAATGAAGAATAATAGGTAATATGTTCTTATAAAAGACTCATTTCACCTTAAATCCAGTAAGACAGTGATAATGCTTAGATAAAACTTAAAGGAGTTGAGATCATACAGATTCTTCATGCACCAATTACCATTAAAAAGTGTATATTCCACATGGTAATTCTTTGACAAATGCTGTTTTTTTAAGTGACAACTGATAGACCTTGCTGCTAACAAAATCATAACCCGTCTCTTTAGCCTGCTACAAAAACTTTGTTCTTACATGCCTTTTGTATATTTTTGCATTTCAGCTTCCCTTGACTTGCTTGAAAGGTAGGCGAGTCCTGATACGGACCTGAATGTTTCAGTAGTTTGTGTTTCCACATGGACCATTGTAAAAACAGGACGGAGTCATGGAGAGCTGAATTATTGCAAAACTGAAGCAGAAAAGGAAAGGGATTATAGATCCAGATTCTGCTTATGTCTCATCTGTGCTTTCATTTCTCCAACAGTCATTACACAGGTGTGCATGACAGCCAAACCTATTTTAACAAAGTGTGAGGCATACATGTTTCAGGCAGTTTGGCTTCCAGGACGTTGTGAGGTTTATGCAAAATAAATAAATAAATAAATAAATAAATAAATAAATAACAAGGTGTGTGTGTGTGTTATAGTATCACTATAAAGTAAATATTATGTTTTGGGCAGCTCATATTAAGCTACGGATATATTATTCAATCTTGATTTTGTTATTTGCACAACTTTCAGGAAAGTGTATTAATGTGTATTATAAACAGCATATAAGAAAACATACTAACCAAGAACAAGTGGAAAGAGGAAACTTCAGAAAACATTCAGGCACCAAATTTGAAATATATTGCAGAAAACTCATCAGGATTAATTGCTGCCTTTTATGAAATAAATCAATTTTTCTTCAGGCAAATAGATAAGGATTCATTCTCTTTTTCATCTTACCCTTATGGTACAATAATGATGCATGAAGCAGAGTGTGTGTGTGTGTGTGTGTGTGTGTGTGTGTGTGTGTGTGTACATGTGAGTGAATGTATTTAAGCAAGTGGTCTCTGTATTGCATATTCATATTGAGAGCATGTACATAGTTCTTGCACAAAAAAAAATAAACAAATAAAATCAAACCTGTGCAAACCCTAGGCTTTAAATTCACCTGAACTATGATATGTGGTTGATGGGCAAGCTGAATTTTGTCGTGAATGAAGTTTAAAAGGAACTTTGTTTCTGCCATAAACAATACATAACTTTTCATACCCACACTTAGGAAGGAAGTGTATAAACTAGTTACTTTGAACCTAGTAATTTTGTTATGGTTATTTTCAACCTTCCTATTTTCAATTGTCATTATCTGCAAATATTTTAATCAGGGAAGCTTTTGTCTAAAAAATATGTCAAGTTAGTAGTAATTATGAACGTGATATAATGTTGATTAGTGTTGATTTGATGCTTGCTCTAAGGGGTAGAACAAGGCAAACCCATTACATGACTGAAAGATGAGCAGCCAGATCAGTAGCTAACCAAATTGTCATGGCCACTACTGAGTCAGAGTGGGCTTGGTGAGTTTATTCCAATGGACACCACATAGAGTTTGTGATCCACAGTACAATATGTATATTGCCACACACACACACACACACAAACAAAAGAGGCTGAAAAAACTTTATGTGGAGTCTTGTATATCATCTTAGAACAGAATTTGACTTTTCAAAAATTAATTAACCTCTTTTAAGATCATAAACTGTGCCAACCATTCCTCTGCATGGGGGAATCACATCTGAAAATTAAATCCTGAAGTCTGATCCATCTGTTTTTGCTGTCAGACTCAGCCCCAGGAACTCCTAAACAGTTGTTGTTGTTGTTGCTTTTTAATAGGGTAGGACAGTAATGCACAGACCTCCAGATGTGTCCTGATCTTGTTTGAGATTCACATACTTGACCTCAGGTTGACTTTGAAATCCCATCTGAGGCCCAACAGAATTACAGTGTCCTTCATAAAGAGGAGAAAAATCTTCTAATGCTGAAATGCTCAGTTACCAGTGGATGGCTCTTGTATAAATTTTAGTAGCCTAGTGAGAGTTGAGGTGGAAAGGAGGGAGTGTTTTTGACTTCTAATGTAGCACAGTATTTGTTCTTGTCTCCTGTAGTCTAGTTATTGAGTGTTGAATCATGTGAAAAGGGAGGTCTGTGTTGCATTATATTAGAAATAAAAAGATAGATCATTCTCTTTCCTCAAAAGGTTGGTAATTATTAACTCAATAAAAAGCGGGGCTTTTTGCCATCACCTATGGGTAGGAGTGAGAAGCAGATAATCCACTGTCAGAGCATTTCTAATTTTAACTAGTGTGGGTATTTCTCAGATAAGTGAAGAAAGGTAGTGAAACTGTGCATTGATACAACCCAGACAATGAGCTTCTGGACCTACTGTAAGTGCTGATAATACAGATCCAATGCCATTGAATGTCTAAGTCATTTCAAACAACCATATTTAATGAGATTTGAGTCTACACTGCCCTGAGCAGAACACTAATATAGCATGAGGCACTGAACTACTCTCACATTCCATTCACATTATACAAAGCAATGTGAGGAGGGCTCCAGATGACAAGTTGGCGCTGCGATCCCCTTTCTACTCCACAGAAATACCAGGTGCCAAGCTGAGTCATAACCAGCTTTACCTTTTGGAAACCAGAGGGTTTGATTTCTTACTGGTTGCAGTAGACCTCTAGGGATAGTTCTGTAAACCAACCAAATAAAACTGATTTTCATTGGAAATGTGCAAAGAACAAATGAAAGGGGGGAAATTTCATATCAAAATATTTCTGATAACTGCAACTTTAAGAAGGGAGTTGACATGAATGGCTGCCTTCATCATTAGAGAATTGCGTGGTACAAGCTGCCCTGCCTTAATCACAGCTGTCATGAGGAAAGGAAATAGATTTTTAGGGTCCAGATAGGATTTCTCCTTGGAAATGTCAGGAGTGATTGATGTAAGACACTACTAAGAAGCTACTCACTAAATGTGTATTGTCTACACTTTTGAATCTTACCCCCACCCGATATGATGTTATCATTTTAAGAAGTCACAGGAACAGTTAAGCTATGATTTCTGAATAAATTAGTAGTCACAAAATGACACTTCATTGACCTTTGAAAAAAGTGGGGTGTATAATGGTATGACATACATGGCTGTTAAACAATTTTTTTCTTTTTATTTTTTTTTTGTTTATTATTTTATTTTATTTTATATATTTTATTTTTCTTTATTTTATTTTACTATTTTTTTTCTTCTTTTTATCCACTCTGGCAAAAGAGTTTCCTAATTGTTTCCTTTAAAACAGTTTCCTAATTGTTTCCTTCAGCAAGAGAGCTAACTGATTGTCATAAGATGACATGCGTAACACAGAGATCTTGCTACACATTTTGATGCAAAGGAACACACTTTTAGTTGAAAATCTTTCCTAACATGATTCAGATGTTAGAGATGAATACACGGAGCACTGTACATTTGGTAAAACTTAAGTGCTCTTAAAAAAAAAAAAAAAAAAAAGATCATAAATCTTTAGCTGTGGCCTTTTATCAGCTCTTAATTTGTCATGGTATTTTAATTACTTTCAGTGTAAAAATTTTAATCCATATGTGAGGGGAGATGCTGCTTCTTTCTTGCTCTTGTAATATAATTTTAAAAGATTAACAGTCCTGTGTGCACATGGATGTTTTTGAAAGCTTGTAATGGGCAATTTCAAAGTTCTCTTAGCTCCATACTAAGCACACATTCAGTAAGTTGTACCCATGCTGATTTCGGAAGTTAAAAGTTTCAGGACTTAAAAGCAATCTAAATCTGTTTGGGTGGCTCCCTCTTGGATGGGACCAGATTTTCAGAGGGCTGGTGCTCAGCATTTCTGTAAGAAGTTGCATTTGAATTGTTTCAAATGTAAGTATAATATCTGTATCTTTTGAAACTAAAGTGCAAACCTGATCTCTTATGTGGTGAGAAACTGCTTTTCTTCTTTTTATTTTATTTTTTTTTTTTCTTTTTGTGGTTGTTGCCCTTTTAATCACCTTATTTTCAGGACTTACATCTGTGACTGCTGAGACATACACAAAATATGATCAAATTGGTACATGAAGCTAAGGGAAGCAATAAGGTATTCTCAGTACTGCATGGCTGCAGCTAAGTCATTTTGAAATCAATAATCCCCTCGCAATTCACTGTGCCACTTGACTGGACATACAGATGCAGATGCCCTTGTAAATGAGTTTACATCGCACTGTGCTTGTAGCCATATAATCTTTCTTCCCTTCTCAAGTCTGTCCCATTTTTCCTTGCTTCCATTATGCATATGAAACTCAAATTAAGATTGCATGTAAAGCTGACTAGCTATTCCAGGTTATTTATTGGAAATGAAACTATATAAGCATACAATATATGGTTTGCTTAAAATTGATTTACCTAACTCCTTCCATAGTCCCAGGCAAATGCAATTGTACAGCAGAGAATAGCATTGCAGGAGAAAATAAACAAAAGAAAAAGATAATTTCAATAGAAAATTTGCAGCTGTTTTATAGGGGATTTAGATCTATAATAATTAAAGATTATAATAAAGAGTATAATTTGTCAAATAGAAAAATTAGAGGCAAGACACTAAAATTATTAGTTACAAAAATAAAGTTTTTCAGGTGAAGGCCATGTGTATTTTGAAAGTGGTTTCAACTCTGTTTGGACAAAGCTTGGACTCAAGTATAGGGAGTAGGTAATCTCTGGGTAGGCCTTAGGTAGGCTTT
Source organism: Aythya ferina (assembly GCF_964211825.1). NCBI lineage: Eukaryota > Metazoa > Chordata > Aves > Anseriformes > Anatidae > Aythya > Aythya ferina. Next base: position 51,516,752 of record NC_140301.1, read on the forward strand.
GTTACCACCTTGTGTTGCCTCACCCATGTCCTTTCTCCCCACTGTGCTCTCCACCTTTCTGTACCCCACCAGCCAGCGTGGTGATATTAGTACACTCTATTAGCTAGAAAGAAAAGTCGTGGCGTCTTAGCATCAATGGCCCAGACTCACAGGCTGCAAGGGAAGAAGGTCTACAGAGAGCCTGGGATACAGCTGCATTACAGCAGCATGGCACCAAGCTGTGCTCACCCTATAGCCTCTGTAGTGGAAGTATGAAGTATGAGTTACAAAGCATGGCATCATTTAGAGAACTTTCTAAACTGATCTCTTAGTTTATTTTATCATCATCATCATCATCTTCATGTATAAACACTGTGAATGATGCAGGGCTCTGGCAAACCAGATACAATCTGGCCTGGCCCTGAAATTTCTAGTTTTGGCTATCATAAGCTGCAGGTCTGGGGTTCTTCTGTTTTAAAAGGAACAGCAGCTGACTCAGATGGACTGTAGCATGACAGGGGTATCTCTCAGATGTTGGGTACTTGTAAGAAGGTCCAAGAACTTTCCTTTTTGTGAGAGCTTATAGGACTCAGACAAGTGAAACGATTTTTTACAACAGCCAGTTCAAGGTGCTTTACAGGAAGCACAACAAGGCGTCTGAGGAATAATCAATTCCAATATAGTGCCTTCTTTAGTCGATACAGATTGGTTTCAGTTCTGAATCATGCCTTGCTTTTCACATATTTATTTCATGTACATATATGTATATATACATAAGTATGTATGCATGTATATATTAAAAATGCATAATCACACACTGTTATATCTCTTGGTGTATTTGCTTGCCTTGAAAATGTCTGGCTTTTTTTGAATCCTGCCTAACCCTTGGGCCACAGCGTCCTTATGGTAATGAATTCCTCAGGCAAAGAGGATGCTTTGTTCACAGCCTATCCTCTTTACTAAATGTTCCTCTGTTCTTTATTAGCATAGGAACTGAATCCTTACTGTAAGACTGGGACAATCTCCATACGATATTCATGGAAACCAAGCTGTAGAGAGGGCAGATAACCAGCGTAGACCGAAAGAGGAGTAGGTAGAAAAAATGGCTGTGGCTCATCACTGTTGCGAACCTTCTCTAAGCAGCATAAAACTTATAGGTTTATAGGCTGCCCTTGAGCTTGTCTATTCCAAAAGTGAGGCTTTGAGTTCCCACAGTTACTTTAGGTAGCACAACATAACTGCTCTGCTTTAAGGAGGTGGCAAATACAGGCAAAAGAAGAGCTGTGAAATGCCCTGTACATTTATTCATGTGACTGACCCAAAGTGTGGCAGTGGGCATTCTCATCCAAAGATGCATCTATTTTGTTGTTAGATACTATTTTCCATTTTCTGTCAAAACAATAGGTTCTTATTTCTCTAAGTTGGCATGACACAGTGTGAAAAATCAGATGCTGCTTCATGCAGGCTGAGAAAGTCACACATGTTTTCACTCTGTCTAATTCTTTCATAAAACCTCCAGTCTGGAGAGGGATCTATTAAACATCTTTTTTCCTTTTGCATTGCAAAATGCAAATCTTTTTCTTTCTTTCTTTCTATCTTTCTTTCTTTCTTTCTTTCTTTCTTTCTTTCTTTCTTTCTTTCTTTCTTTCTTTCTTTCTTTCTCTCTCTCTCTCTCTCTCTCTCTCTCTCTCTCTTTCTCTCTTTCTCTCTTTCTCTCTCTCTTTCTTTCCTTCTGCTAAAAGGCAAATGGGATGGGATCTACCGTCTACATTGCTAAACCAAATTTTTCTCAGTCTTAGAGCTTTACGTGTTCACCTCATAGTCTATCACACTTCCAAACTCATGGAATCACAGAATCACAGTCTAGGTTGGAAGAGACCCCCAGGATCACCTAGTCCAACCTCTGGCCTAACACTAACCAGTCCTTCACTAAACCATATCACTACGCTCTACAACTAAATGTCCTTTAAAGACCTCCAGGGATGGTGACTCCACCACTTCCCTGAGCAGCCCATTCCAATGCCTAACAACCCTTTTGGTAAAGTTTTTCCTAATATCCAACCTAAATCTCCCCTGGCGCAACTTAAGCCCATTCCCCCTTGTCCTATCACCAGGCACATGGGAGAATAGACCATGTACCTCCTTTAATGTACCTATTGAGAGCAATAAGGTTGCCCCTAAGCCTCCTTTTCTCCAGGCTGAACAATCCCAGCTCCCTTAGTCGCTCTTCGTAAGACTTGTTCTCCAGACCCCTCACCAGCTTTGTTGCCCTTCTCTGGACTCTCTCGAGCACCTCCATGTCCTTCTTGTGCTCATACACACTGTTCAATTGGGATATCTCATGCTGCTTAGGAAAAAGCATTCCTAGTTATGAATTCAAATACTGTTAGCCAATCCTAAGGCCAGTAGGAATATTTTTTTTTTCTGCCACAGACTGATAAATATATATATACCATATCTGATGTATCTTTTTCTAGATTGCTATTATTGTCAATCTAAAATTTGTGTTATGTCTGGATGCATGGCCACTGACACAATGCAAGAAATCCCACATTCCATGGAAATTTAAAAGAAAGAATGCAGAAGAACCAGAAATCCTGCACTCCAATAAGAAAAACCTGGAGCAGACCTAGGGAGAAAAATTCAATTTCATGCCTGTATTTCAATGTTCTGGAATTCACGTCTTCCTCTCTCACCCATTTGCCCAGACGTGTGCCAAAATTCTTTTTCCTACATGAATGTACACATGCATCTCTCTCCTGTTTTTCTTCCCCTTCATTTTTCTCTTTTTCTCTCTGTAATCAGAATTTACAAGAGAGACCTCTATAAGTTTCTAGAAAAAAAAAAAAAAAAATCAAATTACTCTATTTTCACAAAATGACTTTGCTCTGGCAAAATAGTGTTTTGGGACAAAGAAAAAAAGTATTTTTTTCTTACGTAGTCCTATCAATTCTAGTAAAAAAAAAAAATAAATCATGAAAAACTTACAATGAAGCAGACAGTGCGAATTATACCATCATAAGTGTCCTCTTAGAGAAAACATACCTTAGATGTCACTTTACCTGAAATGTTCAGCTTGTGATTTTGTGCTTTGACATTACAATGATTTATTTTTTTTCTAACTTCCTATATTTGTTTCTGCTGACCTCCTAAAGATGTACGTGATAGTTCTTTATTTTACTGTTCAGATAAATTTAAATCTATGTATATATCTCTGCCGGTGCATATGTGGCTGTATATATGACTAAAATGAGCAGATTTGCTTGACTTTATGAACTAGATGCCAGACCACATCTGAAGAACTGCTGAGCTTGCAAAGCGCAGTACCACACTCCTCCTTCCATTCTCTCTCACTCTCTCTCAGTGCTGATACTTCTGGCCTTTCAATATTTTTAACCATTTCATGGTTAGAAGTTCTGACAAACAAAATGGATTTTCTTATGTTTAAGCAGTGTGTGCTCCGTGACTGGGGTTTCCTTACTGGACTCCAAGTCAGAGCTGTGTACCTATCCCAACCAAGTTAACTGCATTCTTCAGTCAATATTTTTGAAATGTTCATATTGAGTCTCAGATCTGCAAAAGTTCTCAGTGTTGGGGAGCAGGGACCTTTGGAAAATCTGGTTACAGAAACAGACAGAACAGAAAATTTTCAATGCTAAACATGCTGAAAAAAACTTGCCCTCTTATGAGTACCTAAATTAATTCCTTCAAAATGTGTCCTTAACTCTATGAGCAGAGAAATTTGCATTATGACGTTGCATTATTCTTTGAAAGTGCCTCAGATATATTTCTGCTGTTACTATCATTCCTACCAATTAGTGAGTGTTAGGGCTTAGTTACCATGACTAAAATTAAGACAGACTTATTTTGGAGATATTTTTCTTGATATCTCAAATAAATAGCAAAAGTCTTGATTTTTACAGGTTTGTATCGTCCTTGTCAGCCAGTCTCTGCCCTACTGGTCCAAGACAGCATCCTGATTTTCTGAACATGTCATCTGGCAACTCTGGTGGATATCTTTGCGTGAATCTGAGGGAAGAATGTGCTTGTTCAAAGGAAGGCTTTGGCTCTGTCAGAAGCAGACTCTGTGCTAAAGATTTGTTACTCTATAACAAAGGGGGGCCACTGATTTGCAGACACAGCTTGCACTGATGTCAACAAAAGCTGCACATAGAGTTCAAGTGTGCACTGAGGCTCTTTGCCTCTAATTCATCTCAGGGCTTGCCTTATTTTAATATATACAACTTTGAGCTGAATGAGATCGGGATGGATTTTTAAAGATGTTGGCTACAGATCCATGCTGACGAGAGGTGAGAAAATACTTGCCGTTCCATGGACAAGTCGAAAACCTGCCTGAGCAAACTGCCAGTTCAACTGTTTGTAAAGCGGCCACAGACCAGGGAATTGCCGCGTGCAACTGAGTGTCAAATACTTGCCTGGCGTGTTTTGGCATCATTTCATCTTCTTCTGCAGAGGCATGCTGATTTTCATCAGCTTAAAATCAAGTTTTAAAGTGTACATAACCATTTTGAAGCCCTGTCCACGTTTTTTTTTTTTTCCCTGTTTTCTCCAGGGTAACAGTTTAATTTCACTGGGATGTTTCTATATTGTTTTTCTTCTTCTTTTAGAATATAGACATGATGAAAATTGCAGGGCTGGGGTAATGAACACTATGTTAAAGTGTAATTTCAGAAGGAGAGTACCATAATTCTGCACTGGGCAGTATAAATGAAGTTTTATTAAAATAGCCATTTTACATACTAAAAAAAAGCATGCTTCTTTACTGCCTTTAAGAACATTTATTTATGTATATATTTAATACTTACATTCAGTGCTTTGAAGACTGGTAAATATATTTACAAACAAGAGTTGCATTGCTATTAAAACAAATAAGGAAAACTGGAAATATTCTCAAGAAGCCACACAGCAGGGAGAGGGGAAAAAATGGTAAGCCAGAGTGCAGCCAGATCTTGAAGTCTCTAGAGACCAAAGAAGAACTTACCTTGAGCTATAAGCATGCTGTGCAGCAGAGTACACGTTACCTCCCTGGCTACTAATACCGATGCAATGTAGGTGCCTCAGCATCTGGTCTCGTACATCAAACCAGGTCTCAAAGCCTGGTCTCATACATCTCTTTGAGGGATTTCTGCCATTGTATGATGTGTCCCCTTCTTGCCTGCTTGTGGATTACTCCAGGTTTATAGTTACTTGCTCAAGAGCACCCAGAATGTGCATACTTGGCTAAGAGCAAGTTGGCTTCTCTCCAGTGGTGCATCTAGTTGTGGAGATGTACTTTCTTAACCTGGGCCTAATAGAACTGAATTCTGTTTGTTTCAGACTACCTAAGGGAAAACACTGACTTGCAGTGTGGGCAATTCTTAGATTTAAGGCACTAACTTCTTGCATACTTTGCTCCTTCAAGAAGACCTCGTACTCTAGAAATATTCTTTGCATCGGGTGAGGGCTCGCTGGAGCCATTGGTCTTCTGCAGAACTGCTTTTGACCTGGTGAGCACTTACTGATTAATGTTAGGAGGTACTGAAGTTGTGTGTGTCATAAAGCCATGTTGTTTAGTTTCCTGTGTTGTAACCATATACTGGTAGTCATGAGCTAGTAGTTAGCAGAGATGATCAGGTCTGAACAGACACTGATCCATTGTCTCACATTCAGAGAGGATTCCTTTGTGTCAGCTAGGAACTATTGCATATGGCAGGGCTACACCACCTAACTCTAGGGCTGGAGATGGCACAGCCTTTTCACTCTAAGGATCTGTATGTTTTAGTTGCATGCTCAGATGAGTTTAATTCCCTGGAACGATGTTGTTACCTTCCTGCAAGCTACTCCTAGAGTGCCCCTCATCTTAGCTCTCTAACATACTCAGTATACTTCCAAAAAAGGCTTAGGCATGTGGCTAGTAGGGTCTGGAAAATTGGAATATTCTCTGCTGTCAATCCAACACTGCTCACAAGCACTGTGTTCTCACTCGATGTCGTTAAAAGACCAAAGCGGCCACCATAATTGAAAACAGTATCAGTTAGGCATTCAGGCTGAAGGTCTGTTTTCCATGTTAATCACTGCTAAATTAGTTGTGTTGTTACTGAGTAGGGAATTAAGATTAAGATTTTCAAAGTCTTCAGCATTAAATTACCAGTCACTGTCCCACACTGTCATTTTGGTTATGCAATTAAACAGTCTCCGGGAGAGCATTTAAGAAGAAACTAGGGCATGCATTTCCAAAAACCATTTCACATCTATACTTTTTTATAGAAAGCTGAAGAAAAAAATTAATTTCAATAAAATGTTAGATCAATGTTTCATGCCACAGAGCATGAGATAATTTGCACAGCCAGAATGTCCATCTACATTAAAACTGAGCTTGTTTCAGCTGTAGAGTCTGACACAAGTACCCATTGGCTTTGCAACTCTTATTCTGTACACTTGGAGGATGAATACTATTGTAAGCAATTCCATTCCATTTTTAATTTTCCCTGGTGGTAGCAAATAGGAGGATCATTCACCTTCTTGACATAAACTGTTATGTTTTTGTGCTTTTTTTCAATAGCTGCCATATTAACAGAAATGGATGCATTCTAGCAGGAGGTAGAATTATTTATCCACATATGTGTGCTCCTTTTGCTCATATACTATATTATATTCTAATTTTTAAGTGATTGTCATTAGTTTACTAACAAATTATTTTTCTTATTTCAGACTGAGAACAGTGATAACATTTTATAAGCACTAAGAATATCCAGGCATCCCAAATATCTCTTTGACACATTTTTGTGTATTCTAAGTTGCTTTATCAGTCATTAAAGCTCAGCTTGCAGTACTTAACAATCTTGGCCTTGATCCTATAAGTATGCATATGCCTTGCTTTATGCATATAAGCACTCCCATTGAAATCAATATTCATACACATTACATTAAGTACACGCATAAGTGTTTGCAGGATTGAGGCTGCCTTTTTTTTTTTAACTTTTTTTTTTTTTTTTTTTTCTTCCCTGTATTCATACTACTTTCTGCCTGGTATCTATTGTAGTCTTTTGAGTAAATGATTCATAGGCTGAATAGGGCTCTTCAGATCTCATTCCTAACTGAATTATACAATTCCTTGTGTAGTGCCAGAACCCACTCAAGTATTTTCAGTCTTCACATTCACTTCCACTATTCTGAGGCTCCACCTGGGAGCAAAACTGAATTTTGTGGCAATGACATAAGATTCAAGGGGTATATGCAGGGAAGTGCTGAGGACTAAGAGTGGTTGGTAAGGGTGGGGTGGATGAGGAACTAGAAAAGCCAGGGCAGGATTTGGAGAGCAACATGTGTTGCAGGCATGATCTGTGAGGTTTCAGCAGAGTGCTGCGTTGTGGAAAGAAGCAGAGACAAACCATGCAGTTTCCGGGGGAGGGAGGGAGGACCGCTGTTCTTAGTGACTGTATACTTTGCCTGGTCCTAAGTTTTTCCTATCATGTGGATCACAGAATCATATTGAATGATATGATGGAATCACAGAATGGCTTGTGTTGGAAGGGATCTTAAAGATCATCTAGTTCCAACCCCCTGCCATGGGCAGGGATGTCACCCACCAGATCAGGTTGCTCAGTGCCTCACCCCATCTGGTCTTGAACACTTCCAGGAATGGGGCATCCACAGCTTCTCTGGGCAACCCATTCCAGTGCCTCACCACCCTCTGAGTGAAGAATTTCCTCCTAACCTCTAATCTAAATCTCCCCTCTTTTAGTTTAAAACCATGTAAGTACTGAAAAGCTGCAATGAGGTCACCCCAGAGTTTTCTCTTCTTTAGGTTGAACAGCCTGAGCTCTCTCAGCCTTTCTTTGTAGGAGCACCTCTGATCAACTTCGTGGCCCTCCTCTGGGGCCCCAGACACAAGAATTACCTATTTATTTTCATGATTGGTTAAAACAAGCTCCAGGGAGACTTTCTGCTAGAGATGTGCACTTGACTGCTATCATGGCTCTCTATTCTGCTTTTCTGAGGGAAAGGAAGGAGTATTGAGAATGAATCTTGGAAAGTTTCGGTAGAAATAGTCTGCTTTAAACATTAGACCCTTCCAGAACAAATCTCTTCCTATCAATATTTTGTATTAAAATCATAATTAATGACTTAAAAATTGGATGAGAAAGAGGACTTTATGACTTATTAGATCTTGTTTGTCAAGCTATTTAATCTTTCATTTTTCAAAGGGATTTGATTTGTAAAGAAACACTTGTTACACTTTTTTTTTTTTTGTTAAAACACACCAATTTTTCATTTTACAATAAATAAATAAATAAATCTTTTTTTTTTTTTTATTTTTTTATTTTTTTTTTTTTCTATTATTGCTGGCTCTCTGTGTTTGCACCTTCCATAATAAATAAATAAATAAATAAATAAATAGACCAATCATTTTTATTGCTGTATACTGTCACTTTCTTAAGTTCTTATGTACCAACACTGGAATCTCTGGATTGTAATCACAAGGACAACTTTTTTTTGTAGCAGGACAGCTTAGCTTCATATTTAAATTTTTGTAACAGCATTTAAAAGTACTATATGGAAGTACTTTTGTTTCTGGTGTTCAAATTATGTTTATAAGTCTGAAATGCTATGAAAAAAATGAAAATGGTTCTGTAAATCTGAAGAGTTATGACATTTTAATATTTTCTCAGCAGCTTTGGAGTTGGCTCATCATTCATTATTTTTCTTATCCCACTTTTTTATAGCATGGGAATCTCTGTAGTTAAAGATCTAGTTTGAATTTAGTTCTCCAGTTTATTAAGTAAATGAGTACAAATATTCATCAATTATGCCCTACTCATCTCTACACATTTCAGTATCTCTGAATTTAAAAATTGTAGATCAGTGCCTGAAAGGCATTGGCTTTTTCCACCTGTGCCATTATTTTTTTTCTCAAAGAAAGACATTATGTCTCCCTAAAAACTTTGTTTCATTAAATCTGGACCTGTGTGGCTACAGAAAGGCTACTCTCATAGACATGAAGTCATTGATCATATCTGACAGATTTTTCTCTTCTATAATAAGTGACATTTCTCATAATAAGACATAAAAATAGGACATGAATTAACATAACATACCACTGAATATCAGTGCATACAAACTCAAATTTAAATTTCCAAGCCTTTAGGGACTTTGTTAATTTTTTGCACCATTAAGTAGTTTCCAGTTTTAATCCCCATTTGTTGTTAGGAAAAACCACAACACAAGCATACAATATATTACAGCCCACATTGGCGGAAGGATTCCAGCAGCACAGACATGCTCTTCTCCAGAGGGCAGTGGATATTGCAACTGCTGCTCTGTCCCCTGCATCCCTGCAACCAACATTTGGCCTTTCCAGAGATTCTCAACAACGGGGAGGTGGGGGTGGAGATTTTCTAATAGCTGAAAGTGGAATTTGTCTTCAATTATATATATATATGTATGTATGTATGTATAAATCAACAAACAAAAAACAACACCCAAAACCCCACACCAAGAGAAGGTGGGGGAGGTTGGGTTTATGAATTATACAGTCTTTAATTTACAGGCTTATATAATACTTATGACCACTAAATGCCTGGAATTAGCTCCAACTTCAGTACCCTTTCTTTTCCACTCTCATATAACCACCACATTTTAGCTCAAGTGCAACTATATAGCTTTTGTTTTGTTTTCCTTTTTTTTTTTTTTTTTTTTTTTTTTTGGAGGGGGGGGAGAAGAGAAGGGGAAGTGTGGTGGGAAAGTATTAATTTCTCATGTAGTGGCCTCCAAATCCATTATAAACTTTTATTGCTTTAGAAAGTGTTACGGAGTCACACTGATTTGCATTTGTGAAAGACGGATAGATAGGAACTTCTAAGGAGAAGCTGTGATGGTCAGAAGATTCCACATGGTCACAACCAGTCTTTCTCCCTGGTCTCAAGAAACCTGTTTTTGAGAGTAAATAACTGAATGAAAACAGATTTCTTGGAAAACTTGTAATTTAATGCATGTAAACAAAAGCTTTTATAATAGCCTCAGTCACACTGGGATTTCTGAAAGAATTACTTCAGACGAATATCAGTTTTTAATTGAGAGGCACCCAAGAGGGTGGCGATGGTGCAGTCTTTTATTTATTTATTTATTTATTTTTTCCTCAAGTGGAAAATATTGCAACATTCACAGTGCTTTCTTTTAAAATTCCTATCAGTCATTCTAACACTAAAACTTTCTAAGGCCTATCACAAAATGACACGACAGTTGAGATTGGAATGAACCTCTGAAGATCATCTAGTCTGACCTGTGTTCTGAGCAGAGTCAACCACAGACCTCTGTCCAGTCAAGTTTTGAATATCTCCAGGGATGGAGACTCCACAGCCTTCCTAGGAAATGTGTTCCAGTGTTCAACCACCCTTGTTGTTTTCTTATGATTAAACAAAATTTCCTATATTTCAGTTTGTCCCTATTGCCTCTTGTCCTTTCACTGGACACCACCGAGAAGAGTCTGTCTCTGTTTTTACACTCTACCCTAAATCAGGTATTTATACACACTGATAAGACCCCCCTGAGACTTTTTCTTCTAGAGGTTAAACACTCCTAGCTCTTTCAGCCTCACTCCATGTGAAAGAAACTCTAGACCCTTCACTGAACATGCTCTAGTTTGTCCTTGTCCTTCTTGCACTAGGAAGCCCAGAACTGGAGCCAGCCCTCCAGATGTGCCTTACCAGTGCTGAGTGGAGAGGAAGGATCTCCTCTGTCAACCCAACAGCAATAATAGCAATGCTTTTCCTAGTGAAGCCTAGGAAGCTGTTGACCTTCTTTGCTATGAGGGCTCATTGCTGTCTCATGCTCAACTTGTCATCTACCAGGTGCTTCTTTGCAAAGCTGCTTTCCAACTGGATGGCCCCTGCTGCATACTGGTACACAGGGTTATTCCTCTCCAGGTGCAGGACTGTGACATTACTTTCACAGAACATGAGATACCTCTCAGCCCAGTTCCCCAGTGAATGACCCCCTGAATGGCAGCATGCCCATTCAGTGTACCAGCCACTCCTCCAAGTTTTATACAGACTACAAATTTTCTGGAGTGCTCTGTCCCATCACCCAGGTTATTAATGAAGATGTCAAACCTTACTGGCCCCAGTATAGACCCCTGGGGTATACCACTAGGGACTGGCTTCCAGATGGACTTTTTGATCACAACCTTTTAAATCCATCAGTTCAGTTTTCAATCAGTGTCACTGTCCACTCATCTCGCCAACACTTCATCAGTTTGTCTATAAGGATATTATAGGAGACTTGAAAGTCAAACAATGAGCTCATAATTTCCCTACTGTTCCTTTTGCTGCTGATATACTTGTAGATGCCCTTCTTGTTGCCCCTTATATCCCTTGCTAGATTATACTCCATATGGGCTTTGGCTTTCCTTGTCCTATCCCTGTACACTCTAGACTGTATCTCTATCTTCCTTCTGGGCTACCTGTTCCAGATTCTACCTCTTATATGCTTCTTTTCTACATTATTTTTCTGGAGCTCCCTTTTTGTCTAGATCCCGTCACTTCCTGTACATAGGGATGGACTGTTCCTGAACTTTGAGGAGGTGATCCTTAAAAATCAACCAGCTCTCCTTGATCCTTTTTCTTTCCAGTTCCATAACTTGTAGGGTTTTTCCAAGTTTTTCCAAGAGAATCTTGAGTTGATTTTGTTTGTTTGTGTTTGCTTTGTTGTTTTGTTGTGTTGCTTTTATTTATGTATTTATTTATTTTTGTTATTGTTGTTAGTTTTTGTTGTTTTCAACGATAAGATTCTGTGGTGGATTTACTCAGCTGGGCAGCTGAGTTCCACCACAAGCACTCTCTCATTCTCCTTCCTCAAAGGAAAAGGAGGAAAAAATATGATGAAAACACGTCAGGGGTTGACATAAGAACAATTATGGTCATGGGTAAACAAGATTCAGCATAAGGAGTTTGATGTAATTTATTATCTGTTATTAACAAGCTAGAGCACTGAGAAAATAAAAGCAAACTAAAAACACCTTCACCCCATCCACCCTCTTCTATGTCCTCCTCCTGAGTGGCACAGGGCAACAGGGAATGAGGGCTGTGGTCAGTCACAAACCCTTCTTCTCCGCCGCTCCTTCATGGTCCCTCTCTGCCCCTGCTCCACGTGGGGTCCCTCACACGGGATGCTGTTCTTCCCGAACTGAGCCTGCGGGGGCTTCCCACTGGCAGCAGCTTTTCAAGAACTGCTCCCACATGGCTCCATACCATGGGGTCTATCCCCCAGGAGCAAACTGCTCCTGCACAGGTCCCCCATGGGTGGCAGCTCCCCCCAGATCCCCTGCTCCTGCGTGGGCTCCTCTCCATGGGCTGCAGCTCCGGCCCGGGGCCTGCTCCTGTGGAGGCTCTCCATTGGGCCGCAGCCTCCTCCAGGCCACATCCACCTGCTCTACTGGGGGCTCCTCTACAGGTTGCAGCATGAAGATCTGGCCCATGTGGGGCCCATGGGCTGCAGGGGGACAGCCTGCTCCACTAGGGACCTCTCCACAGGCCACAGGGGAACTTCTGCTCCAGGCCTGGAGCATCTCCTGCCCTCCTTCTACTCTGACCTTGGGGTCTACAGGGCTGTTTTCTCATTCCTCACTCTCTTAGCTGCTGTTGCACAACAGTTTTTTCTCTTTCTTAAATCTGCTCTCACAGAGGTGCCAACAACATCACTTATTGGCTCTGCTCTGGGCAGCTGCATGGCTCTTTGGAGCCCGCTGGTACTGGCTGTTATCTAATAGCGGGAGTTTCTTGATTCTTCTCATGGAGGCCACCCTTGCAGCCTCCCTGCTACCAAAACCTTGCCATGTAAACTCAATGCAGCTTCTTAAGTATTTATTTTGTATTTCAGCAATGCATGGTATAATACTATCCGTTCTCTGCTCAAAACTCCAAATACTACCCCAGTTAATAAAACTACAATCGTAACACTGGCTATTTTGTTTGATACAGTGACTGGTACAACATGGTTGCTATGATGACAGCTTTTTTGTTTGCTCTTTATGACAGAAATTTGCAGAAAGTAAACGGTACAACTAGTTCATACTCCACATTCCCAGTTTTCCCTTCAGGCCCAATTATCTGAAAAATTCCATCGTTTGTTTTAATAATTTCAAAGCCATGGGTCTAAAATCAAACCACTAACTAACTAAAAGGGCAGAATTACCTGAAAATGACCATAATTATAACATAATAATTATGTAATAACTCCAACCGGTAACACATTAAGATTGAAAGAACGTGTTTACACAGGCAGCCAAATTACTCTGCTTTGGAAGTGAATAGTCCTGTATTAAGTATGAAAGAGCTGAATTGTCTTTCCGTGATGTATTAAAAATAATGAATTAAGAAATTCTGATAACGTCATGACAACCATGAATAAAGTTAATCCAGTGCAAGAGCTTTAATATATCTTTATTTATATAAGTAACATTTTCCTTTCTTCCACTGTTTTGAGTGCTCAATGAAGAAAAAGATTTTGCAGGACATGGATCAGTGCTGGATCACATTTAAGGGAATTTCATATTCTCCAGTCTGACTCAACAGATTAATGAGAGCTCTCAGCTAGTGTTGACTTCACCATGTAAGAGTCACACACTCAGTGATTATTTGCCCTATATCTATATGTCCTGAAAAGAAGAGTGTACTTCTGAGTGAAAGTCTAATCTTTGGGAAAAAAAAAAAAAAAAAGGCTGGGGGGAAAGAGACATCCACCTTGTGCTTATCTGAACTTCTCTACTGTTGTCAAAAAAAGAAGTGAGGGAAAAACTTTAGTGTTTCATATAGTGACATGCTCTTAGTTTTCTTATACCAGTTTTCAGAAGATGACACAAGTATATATTAAAATTAAATAAATCATTTATAAAGCCTCATATTTCTTTGAGTATTTTCATTATTTTATTTATTTATTTATTTTAGCTGAGAAAACAAAAACTCTGTTTCTAATTTTTGTTTAGGTTTGGTCAAAATATATTGTGGTTTGATTTTCTGATGACAAGCTAAAATTTTCTAAAGGGAGAAAAATCATTTTCCAGGAAGTTTGTATTGAGGTCCTGATAAGCATGTATCACTGCACTGGGGGTGCTGCATGAGCTGATAGAACTGCTGAGTAGCCAATGAGATAATCTACATCTAAGTAACAGATATGTAGTTTCTGATATTGCGCTAAAAGTAGATTAAAAAAATAAATAAATCAAAATAGCAGTGTGTGAATGTGTGGGAATCAAACAATCTCCCTAAAACATATGCATAAGAGAAAAACAACTTGAAAACAAAAAGGAAATCATGAAATCATTTACATTTTAATTTCATCCAATTTTTAATTCTTTAAAACAATCTCAGTACTTAAAGGTGAAAAATCTTTCTTACAGCAGAGTGAAAGGTTAAGGAATTCAGTACCTTGTAAGTTTGTTCCTGAAAAAAAAAAATAAAAAAATGAAAGCAGCAACTGAAAAAACATGAAAGCTTTTTTCTGTTTATCTCCTTCCACATTTTTAACCACTTTCAGATTGTGAGATTTCAGCTTTGACAGTGTGAGGCCCACCTGACACCATTTTCCATGATTATGAAACAGTAAAATGTGCTTTGTCCAGGTATTTGCCTGTGGTTTGTTACTGGTTCCAGGAAATGACATAATGAATAATGCCTTTAACTTAACTTCAGTTGTGGGTATCATTGATAAAGGATAAGATTTCAACACATGGCAGCAAGAGAAAAAGCCCAAGTTCATTTTAAAGTTCTAGGATAATTTTTGCATTGTGTGTCTAGAATTCCATATAATAGACCAAACAAGAATATAAGTGTTGGATAGGGGCCAATTAAATATTTAAACTAGCATTTAAGAGCATCTGGAATACAGTCCTTGGCCTCTAGTCCAGCATAATTGGACTTCTTCACTTCTGGAATGCAGTCCTGCAGCCAGATCACAGGCTTCTACAATCAGACTACCTCAGTGAGATTACATGTCCTTATATCCTGGTTGCTGAAAAGTGAGGAAGAAGGAGTAGGATTCTTCTACTGGAGTATGGGAACATATGCCTAAAACAGAGACAGACTTACATGTTCTGTGGAAACAAGCTCAAAGACTGAAGCTCAAAATAAAAAATAGTATTATGTCATGAATTTAACCTTCCTTTTTTGTTTGTTTGTAACATGAACCTCAGCATTTAGAAGTTATATATGCTTGACAATTGAGACTAGGATACCTTACAAAATTTAGCCACCAGTAAATTTAAAGCCCGTGGTGTCTCGATTACTATTTCAATAGTGAAAATTAAATATAAATAGGTGAATACTAGGATATGTATACTGGAAGCAAAAATTGTTCAGACATATTGTTTGACAGCTGGAAGAGAGTTCAGCAATACAATTTCAGCTATAGTATTGTAAAGAAAGATCTCTTTCGATGTTTAACGGAGTCAAAGTCCTGATGAAAAGACCCATTTGCATGGATCTTCTGTGTATGAGAGCAAAAGTTAAGGTAACAGGAAGGACAAAAGCTTAAAAGGAAAAATAGTCTTATCTGATCTTAGATTCATAGAAGGAAAGTAAACTAAGTGCTTGGCCCTTTACAGTGATGAGTTTTCTTAACCTCTCTTGGGTTATGTGAAATAGAAACAGAAATGGTTTTTGCATATTTCCCTAATTTAGCTGTACGGGACAATGGGAAATCCTGTGGCAAATTGGAAAAAAAAAGGAAAAAAAAGGAAAAAAAGCAAAAAAAAAAAAAAAAAGCAAAAAAAAAAAAAAAAGCCCAAAGAAGAATTCATCACTCAAGACAGTCACTAATTCTGTAATAGGAAGCCACCATGATCTGAAGCTGAATACACAGCAAAAATACTGAAGCAATTGAGACGTGTTCCCCTGAGCATCTAACATGAACTTGCAGTGCCAGCTAAGGCATGAACTGATGATATTACTGTCTCTTAGATTTAGCTGGAATGGGCCAAGCTAATTTCCTTGGTCCCTTTATATCGCATAATTCTTACATGACCCCCTCTGAGTCTAACATCAAATTGTGTGGTTCACTCGGCTGCCTGTTTGTTGAAAGCACTGTTTCTTGATTTGCTCTCCTCCTGAAGAGGTTTTCTGACTCTCTGTTGGAGTGTAATGTTCTGCAGAAGTCTGACAGAGGATCCAAATATTAAACATTTACTTGCAGTCTAATGACAGATAGTATTTATCTGCTATATAAATCTATATATAGCCTTTATGGATCACTGACGTCCCAGTATGTACTATTGGTTGCTTTTAGTTTCCAATGATTTTATTCTTGTGGCTTAGCAATGCACAATCTCATTGCCAGTTCAAGTGGAAAATATAACTTGAGAAACATTATGTTTCTTGCTTACTTTAATACAGGAATACTTGGATCTCAGAAGCATCACAAGTGGTGTAGCAAAATCCTCATTACAGTACTGAAAATGTTTGAATTTTCAGTCAGAAATAATCTGAAAATAACCCCGTGGCAATTATTTAATCATATCTGAAAACATGAGTAAAATGACTTTGTAGCTTTGCTATGGAATGCATTTAAGAATCCTCTCTTATTTAGTTGTGTTTGCTTGTGCTGTCATATGTAGTCTTATCCCAGATGCAATAAACTTTCTTAATTGAAAATGTATATGACCTTATGATCTACAAATTGATGGCAGGGTATGGTGGCCTGCTCATCCTGAAATAACTTTTTCCTTTTTCTTTTTAACAGTTGTTTTTATTAGATACTTGCTAAATGATTGTAGACTGACTAGCAGTTTTATGAGTTTAACATTTAGTTCCTTTCCAGTTCCTTTCCAACCTGAAAATTGGCTTGTATCTGAGGACAATCTCTGACACCTCTTTTTAAATTCGATGTAGCATGTACATATGTGTTTACAGATTTGCCTGTAGGTTTGGATGCAAAAGCATTTTCGAGGTAGTATTACCTCCAGGTAAATTAAAATATTCTCCTCACCTAATTATACCCATTAAAAGTTAGGCAGCTGATCTAATTTAGTCCTATTAGGATTCTTCACAAGGCTATTTATCCCATTGGCATTAGAGACATAACAATGGGCAGAGATGCCATATTCTCTGGAGGTGCCTATGTCTAAATCAGGTTAGCTATTTTACCTGCAGACAGTAAGAGTGAGTTGTATTTCTGGGACTGTCCTGGGAGAAGTGAATACTGAATAGTGTATCTACATCGAGAAAACATGCAAGCAAACAAAACCACTTTCTTTGTAATTTAAACTGCATTAGTTGTCAGAAATAGTGAGCTCCCACCTGCAAGAAATAAATGGCTGGCAACATGGGAAAGTATTTGCTTGGTCTGACACAGTATGTTCTGCAGTATATGGTTGCATATATCTTCCATATGGTATTCTCCAATGCTAATTCTCCCATTTCACAATGAGATTTAGCTAACCCCTCCTTTGTAGCCAAGAAAGTAGTAGTGCTTGGAAAAGTTTAATAGTAACAATATTTTCTCACAAGCCATATAAGGACAGTACTTTGTATATTTAATATTTTTATTAGTGGGGTCTCAAACTTTCTGCATAATCATAATTTCATTAAGACTTGTGGCATTCAGGCATGCCCTAATCTCTATCTCATAGACATATGGCAATAGGGATTCTTATAAAGGAATGAAGTGTAAGTGAAAGTCTGGAGTCAAATATGTGTGTCCTGACTTCCACAGCCATGCTAGAAGGGGTGGCTTAATCACAATGCCAGCCACAAGGGACCATCAGACTCCCTTGCCATCCTAATCAAGACACCAAGCAGATGAGCCTGAGGACACTGAGGAAGAAAAGCTCAATTGGCTTAGAGATGAAATATAATGAGCAGGCATAGCCTCTGTAATTCTTTTAGCTGAAAACCTAACAGTCTTAGTGAATCAGAATGGTGTATTAGGTTCTACTAAAACTAATTGTCTACAAGATTCGTAGAGTAACATAATATTATTTTAACATTTTTGGCTCTAACACTGTCCTTATACCTTTAAATATAAAGATTATTTCTTGGAAAAGTGATTAGAATATTAAAACTCTATAAAAGTAGGCATTAGCTGATGATCCTGTCATTATGTTGAGTACCCATGGATTCACCTCAGCACACCTAGTGATTTCACAAAGGCTATTATCTCATGGCTACATCCCCTTCTTCTGAGCTTATTACTTTAAATAAAAAATGTTAATGGTTTCTCAGAAACTCATGATGAGAAATGGAGGATTTCTTACACAAAGAAGTATGCTCTCCAAATTTGAAAGCTTGCATTAAACTTTCCAGCAAATGCTTGAAATTCTTAGTCAACCAATAATATTGCAAGGTGAATTCACCTTTCTTTTATACTGAGGTGCCATCTGCATGTAGTTTATTACTATTTAATAAATTACACACCACTGCATGTGTGTATAAAATCACTTAAGAATGTACATTATGCTATCACATACAGGGAGCATGAGATGAAATTATAAAGTCTGAATCATAAACAAAGTCAGACTGAATGATCTAAAAACCCATTCTGGCCTTAAAATATGAGGTCATGTATTGATCTCAGAAAAATGTGTACAAAAGTATAGGAAATGATGGACATTCAAGTAAAAGAGCAGACAGACTGACAGGCAAGTATCTGGCTGTATTTCATATATCACCCTATGGCTGGATAGTAAAGAGAGCTTCTCCAAGACACCAAGACTCTCTTCTTGCTCTTAAACCTCTTATATTGGTGGAGGCTGGGATCCCTGTCGTGGTGTTGAGAGTATGAGCCACTTCTGACATAAGATATTTTTTTGTGTTCCTGTTGAACTGCTCCCCCTTCTCTCTCCCCCCCCCCCCCCCCCCAACAAACAAACAAACAAACAAAACAACAACAAAAACAATAACAATGACAACAACAACAAAACCCTCCTGGTCATATGGGAAAAAAAAATCAATGCAAACTTTGCTGCTGCAGAAAAATACACCATAAAAAGTGAGGTCCATAGGTGAGCTCATGGGTGCTGTGATAGTATTATTTACTTGGGCTTATAATGGAGGGACAGAAGGCAGAGGTATTAAATTTTGCAGGTGATGAGCCTATGCAGGCAAGCAAGTATATGAGCCAGGAAGGCAGAGGAGAACTGGCACATGCTATGCATGAAGAATGATGCTGGCAAATGCCTGAGTGAAAGCCGGAGTGGTTCCATGTGCTAGGATTTCAGTTGTTGCACATAAAAAAAAATCTGTACAAAAAGTCATTAGAAAACTTCAGAGAACTTGTCACTATTTCCTGCTAAAATATTGAAAGGTGGTTATGTTTCACTGAAAAAAAAGAAGTAATTAATAGCACTCATTATGCGTGAGAAAAAAAACCACAACACTTCAATGTTCAGAAATTGTTTCACATACCTGAGCAATGACACTTGTTTTCACATTTCTGAGAGGTTATCTCTGTCTGAAAAAGGAGGTGAGCTGAACACAACATATCTTCCTCAGCAATGCAGCCTTTTTCCAGCTGACCTCTTTTACAAAACTTTTGTATCAGTTTCTCTCTGTGTGCTTTGCTGACATCACCCTATATATAAGAGAAATATGGACTATGCTGGCAAGTCTCCTCAAATAAAGAATAAATAAATTAATAAAATGACAAAAAAAAAAAAAAGAAAAAGAAAAAGAGGAAACACCATAAGCAAATATTTATCTTGGCAGCATTTAATAAAATGATAAATTTTTTAGCTCCATAAGTGAATGATCCCTATACTTGAGTGTGACCTTACCTCCTGCATGGCTGTGAGGATGCAGCAATGCTTCTCTCCTCTTTGTCACAGACCTGGCTACTTTCAGGATACAATCACAGCAGCGTAAGCCACAGTTTATGGATGTTCAAAGCATGACTTTGGTCATGCACTAACTTCAATGAGAAGCTCCCCTGTATAGATTCTTCCTCTGTGCCCTTGTGCCCTTCCCCAGCTTTGCTTCCTCTCTCTGCATCCAGAAACCCTTTAAAATCTTCACGTGGCACCATCTGTTTTACCCTGCAGTTTCATATGCCAGTATGTTTCCCCACCCGTAACCTACAGCAAAGCAGGATCTGAAATGTAGTTTTCCAGATTTTATGATGACCTGATCTCATGAGCTGGTAAGGATGAGGATGACTTGTCCGGGACAATAGTCTGGAACAGGGGCTGGTACTTACACCAGAAAAGATGAACACTATGTGGTCATCCATAGTGACCACTTGTGGTGCCAGCACAACACAAAAGTGATGGACTGGAAATGCACTTATCTATTTCTCTCACTTTTCTCTACGTTGCTGAGTCCTACCTGTACCAATGTATAGCCAGTCAGGACAAGGCCTAGAGGGTCAAGATATGATGAGAGATTTGATCTCTCTCCTTCACTTCTGAAAAATGAAGTAGTTGGACAGGAGCACATGCCAGACTTATTTTGGATTCATCAGTAAAAATGTTTTTGACATACAGCTTGTGATTGTTACCCACTATAGGCACATTAAAGGGCACATCAGCATGACACAACACTGTACCCTAAAGCAATACTCTAGTCATTTATTCACAGAGCCCTAGTGCTAAGTTTTACATTTAAAATCTAGATTCAGGAAGGAGCTAGAGTGTGAAGCAATAGGCTTACAATCCCTGAACATTCGCTGCAGTACTGTGGAGAGCTGGCCTCCTTAGTAAGAGCCAAGGTTACAGTGTGGAGTGTTAGGGCCACTCATTAAATTCATCTGTTTCTGGGAAAGGTATGACCTCCACTGATTTTCTGTTCAGGGAAGCTTTAACCAAGGACATACCTAAGACACCAACTAAGATGAAGTGACAGATGCTAGTTAAACACTCATCAGGCATAAGGGGAGTGCAGAAAATCTTTTTGTACAAGGGCCCATTGCTTGCCTGACATGTGAAGTGTCAACTTGCATCTAGAAACATAGTAAATAAATCACAGCTGGGATAGACGTAGGAGCCTTATTTGTGCACTCTTTCCCCTCAAGCCAGGGCAGAATTATTTTTGTCATATTTGTCTGAATGTGGAGTGTATTTATAAGTGAGTGAAACAATAAGGAAAGGAGAGTTTTTCTAGTTCTTGGTGATGGCTATTATGTTATTATGTTATTTTCTTTGTTGTGAATGTTTTTTTTGTTTGTTTGTTTGTTTTTTTTTGTTTGTTTTTTTTTTAAACATTTTTCATCTTGTTTAGCTTTCACTTCATATCTACCTGTAGTTTGTGGTTATGTCACACCTGAGTCCTGTGAAATCTTCCTTGTGCTCATATTCTGATAGAGAAGTTTTTTTCCATGTCTGCATCAAAGACTTCTTAAAACAGTATCAGTGAAGTCTGTTCCACTGAGCCACTAAGAATACATGCAAACATGCTGTCCTTAAGCAGTACATGTTGCCACAATACTTTATCACACATTTATGTATGGCTATAAGTTTCCATTTTGAAGGAGAGGGTGTTGTAGGTTTAGAAAAGGTCAGGGAAGGATGGTTGCCAATGAGGAACAGTGTCATGGCTGAGCTAGTATTTCAAAGATATTCAGACTTTTCTGTATAGGGTTAACTTGGCAACTTTTGTGATTGATTAGTCCACCCATTAATGCACATCTGTGTACAGATGCCATGTCAAGAGATTCAACTTTTACTGTACCCAGACCCAGAAATTGTGTCTGGAAAATCTGCAGGCACTGTGCTAAACTGCTCAACACATTCTCTGCCTGGATGAGGTGAAGAAAGATGTTTCACTTCAGTTAGAAATGCAGACCAGTTCTCTAAATTCAAACCCTCCACTTAAGTTCCTCCTGGGGCTTCACAGAGTAGTTACTTTCTTTCATGCTAGATTTATGTGAATGACCTTATTATGGAAAATGGGATTTTATATCTCAATGCCCATTACATTATTTTTTTTTTTTTATATTTGTTACAATGAAAATATTTCATTAAAGCCCTTATTGAATAGTTAAGTGTGAATCTTGGGAGTGAAAAAAAAATAGTTTATTAAATCAGCCTGAGCTGGATCTGAGAAAGCATGTAGAGCTGCAAACCTATGAAATGCTCCATGCTTGTGGAGTTTCATAGGAAAATGCTACAAGACACAGCCCAAGTTCACTTCTAAAACAAATAAAGAAAGAGCCTGAGTTTTTTTTTTTCCATTTAAGGACAACACAATTTCAGGGCCAGCCTTTATCCCTTCCTTGGGAAAGAATAGTACCACTAAGATGGAGGAGAAGTGAAGGTAGTGCTATAGCCCCTCCATGTCTGTAAGTTACCATCCTAACTCCACCAGCCATGCTTGTAAAGCTGAAAGACCTTACAAGTCATCGACTTCTGGAACTGGTTTGCCCCTGTGCAGAGTCAGGGAGATACAAGGATCCATTTCCCCAGTCCCAGAGGGGATGGAGTTGCTGGGGCTTATGCTGTCTCTACCACATAAGTGCAATGGCCCCCTGCCCCTCAAATAATTAAATTATTAAATTCTTTCTGTAGCTGTAACTTAAAACATAATTTACTTCTTTCTATTTTTTTTTTTTTTATTATTATTTTTAATTATTTAAAGCCAAAATGCAAATATTGGAAATTCAATGTACTTAAAAGACTAGGGCTTTTAATATGGAACTCTTATTTGTGTACACCATGGTTTTATTTCTGCAGCTAAGGATAGGGGAACAGGTTCTGCTTCATGCTATCCCCTTGTAAATTCACTGATTTCAGTGGCAGTTATTCTTGAATTACCCTGGCTTAGCTGCCAGCAGAGTGTGGCTGACTGTGACTCCATGGATATATATATACTGTTTATACGTTGAGTCTATTGTTGATTAAATATGCACACAAATGCAAAAAACCATCAGTCAAAGAAATCACATTTGCTCTGCTGCAAGGATATAAACTAAAATCATGAAAAGAAAATGCATTCCTCTGATATATTGAATGATACAATTTCAATAGAAAGCATTGCTTCACATTATTTTAATGTGATTAGTGCCTCTGAAAAGCACTGAATTAACAGATTGGAAACGGGTGTCTTCTGTTTACCGATTAAAACACAAAACCCAACAGCTGTTTTCCTATGCCTTTTTCTACCAGTTTTCTTGAGTCTGATCTGGAGGGTCTCCTCTGGTGAGCAGAGGATATTTGCTTTGCCATTGCTGATTATTCTAATGAGTATGCCAACAAGAGAAGAATTAGCTTTAGTTACAATGTCTTTTCTAAGACATTAATATTAGCTCACTAAATTTTCCATAATCTGACTTGCTGCAGCAGCGTTCATGTGCTTTCAAGCTTTTCAGGTCTGAACTTGGGATAAAGAATTGAAAGTCCTACCAAGCAACATTACAAAAAAAGATCCGTTACTTAAATACCTAGTTGCCACCTTTTCATCAAAAATCTGTTTCTTATTGACAGGAGTAACTCTCTTGGATGTCCATATGCTTTCAGGCTATCAAAATAGAAAGCCAATGTTTAAAACTTCTTGTAAGTGACTTATCACACAGAATTTATAAATAGATGTGGTTAAGTAGGTTCTATCTGCTCCACCCAATTCTTTTAACTAGATGAAAAGTCTCTTGTGCATTTTTGGCATCTTGTGGCATTTTAGTTTTAGGGATATAGCTGTAAAGCCTAACTAAACATATTCACAATAAAAATCAAATAAAAATAAAATAAAATAATAAAATAAAATAAATAAAATAAATAAAATAAAATAAAATGGAAAGAAATGAATAGACAAATATCTTTCCAACTCTGAACATCTCAGTAATCCATATTTTGCTGAGAATACTTTGCATTTAGCTATGCATTAATAATGAAGATGTAGCACTTGGATGTAACACTGATTTAATATGTGCTTCTTGGTTATTCACAAATGTCGTGATATTCCATCATTTTGACCACTTGTAAAAGGTACTTGGACTCATAACCAACTGAATCTTTAAGTCTGTGAAAATCCAGTCCTTAAGTGGAGGGACTGGAGCAAATGTCAGCATGTTCCTAAAAAAGATTCTGCAGAAGAGGAAGGGCAAATATTTCACAGATTGTGTCATAAAGATTTGTTTGTCATCTTTCTCTTTTGTTCCTTGATTGGTACCTTGTTATCTTTAGTGACATGTAATATTTATGAATAACTGCATTGACTCAGTAGAACTCTTCAGGGAATGAGTTATCACGTGCCATTTTTAAAGACAAAAAAATCCAGCCACACACTAAGTTTAGTACTCTTACTGGCAATGAATGAACACCAGCACAGTCTGTCAGAATCCTCATGTCTCAGCCATAATGTTTTACAAAGAGTCAAAATATGTTGCTATTGATTATAATAGCGATGATAGAAAGTATACATTTTTATTTATTTATTTATTTGTAAAGAAAAAGTGCCTGTGAGATTCAGTTGCCTACCTGTGCATTCACTAGACTGCCATTAACAAAACCTGGAAAAAAAGTAGTAAGTGATGTTAGGAGTCAGCACTTCATCTCATCTACTTATCCAAAGTGCAGAGCAGATAACTTTAACTATCATCCTCAAAAAACAACATCCTACAAACAACAACAACAACAAAAAGAGAGAGAGTTCAAGGCATTGTCAAGGAGCTGTTCAGCTTTGGCTCTTAATTAAACATATTTAAAACCATTTCCATTAGAAGAGAAAGTTTTAACCTCTCATAACATTCTGACCACATTCAGATGAGGGTAGAATCCATGCTGCTTGCAGTATAAAAATTTGCCAGTATAACAGCTGCCAATAAATAAATATAAAAAAAATAAAAACTGTGATTTTCATTATGCATTTATCACTGGTGAAATGCAAGGATGAGACCTTCCATACAAGTTTAGACATATGCCCTTGAGAGCTAAAGAATGGCTTTTCAATGCAATTCTAAATGTTAATATCCCCACAGGAATGCAGATCCAACAGAGGAACCTACTATGCTGTGTAGCCATCTTATTCACCTCAGTGAGTGAACATCATGCATCAATGTGGCTTGATACTTGCTACTTTGGAGCTGCACTGTATAACCAGCAGCATGGGCAGTTTTTCCTTAGTTTCCCGTCCAATTTGATTTGAAGTTTCCCTGATTTTAAAGACATTTTTATACACACCACAAAACAAGCTAGCAGAGAACTCACTTAAATATTTTCTTGATTTTTTAAAAACAAATTACATTTTAAGTTATAAAAAGTGAGAGTGGAAAAGAGAGAGTAAAAGGGACACCATGGCCACAGAATAATAAACAGACAAGTGGGCAGTAATATGTTCACCTTACACAGCTCTAGCATGCTGTATCCAAATTATTGGTCTCACTCCTGGAAAACTTCATATCAGATAGGAACTGGCAAATTGGAAAGGCTTTAGGAGGGCAATAGCACTGAATGGAAATCCAGAGATTTTATGAAATGAAGGATTAGAAGAATTAAAGTTTCAAAGTCTATCTTTGGAGAACACATGATAACATACCATAGATTTTCTGAAAGAAGGCTATTTCAGAGAATGATATGGATTACTTAGGACTTCTAGAAGAAATACAATACAGGAGGGCAGAATCAAGAAAAATGAGTGTCAGGGGTAACAAAACCAAACAAAACCAAAACCAAAACCAAACAAGAAACAAACAAACAAGCAAAAACAACCTCAGTTTACCTGAGACAGAATTCTTTATAATCACCTACAGGGAGAGGAAAAGAGTGTCAAGTTGTTAATTTAAAAGGAGCTAGTGTAAAGCATTACAATCATATGAACTGTGAGGGGACAAAGCTGCTGTATCCCTGCAGAGATATTTTAATGTTGTATGACAAATGTTCAAATGAAGTTAAAGGTATGAAAGAATCTGGATGCTATTTATATTTATTTCTTTTTTGTTGCTTTAAGCAAACACTTGATGATAGATAATGGGGAAAAAGTGTTAAGCACAGGGAAGATGCTTAGCTGACGATGTCTCTACTGGCGTTAGGCAAGTCAGAGACAGATTTGCCAGGATTGTTCCGGAAATTTAGCTGTCCCAAGCTGGACTACATGTATGTCTCCTGCTCTTCCATAGGTGATGGAGAAGCCTTATACTTTTGGACCAGTGTTATAGCTGCTTTCCTGTTCTCTGATCACCTGCTCCACATGGAGAGAGCTGGTGTGCAGCTATGATGCTGCACAAACACAAACCTCTCAACTGCTTAGCAACTATGTCTTGTGTGCATGACAAGTAGTGTATAAGTAGGAACAAGGGCTAGAGCTCTCTGTTTCCATTGAGGCTCCATCCTGGTCTGTTATGCTGCAGCTATACCAGATCATCCACTTCCTGATCATCACCTTCATCTGCTATTTTAAGAGTCTGAGGCTGATGGCTATCAGGATGATGTACAGACTGATTTGTCACACTCACAGCAGTCTACCTGAGATGAAGTTGAGCCCACAGCACCTATTTATTTGTTATCACATGGTCTGATCCTTCATACATTTATGCTTGGGTTAATGGTGTGCTGCCATCACACTGAGCCAAAGGGAATATATACCACTGAATACCAGCATAAGTGTTTGCAGGATTGGGTCCTAAATCTCTTTGTGATGGTCAATATCTTTCAAACTGAGTGATATTAGTACTAACACATACTGAAAGGAAGACTGCAGCCTGGCAGTTTTTAAGAAATGGGCGACTAGAATACTTATGCCTGATTCCTACAGGCTTCAAACCTTAGAGTGTTCTCAGTGTCCATTCTCGGATTTTCAGAAGCTTCACTAGAAGGGAGGTCACAGCTAATACGTAGAATAGAAGTTTGGGTTTCAGGATTTTCTGCATTTTAATTTCCTCTCTCAGAATAGTTTTGTCTGAAATATGAAGTATTGTTGTTGTTGTTATTATTATTGTTATTATTAATATTATTCATAAAAATAGAATGGGACAGTGCATAAGAGGTCATTTAGCTTTTAGCAATAACCAAGATACTAGTCACAGACCAAAATGCTTTTATGCTAGGTGTATATGATTCAGAGAAAGAAGATCACTTTTAGCTTTAAAACCAAGAAAGGCACATAGAGAATGATTGAAGAGATGTGGTAATACTAAAAGACTGCTGTAGACCTTTGGTAGGCCTTGGGATGCCTTATAACTTCAGCTTTTATGCTAAGGCCAAAAAGAAACGTCAAGGAAAGATGAATTAAAGGAAATGGTCATAGACAAGAGGATGTAGAAAAAATTAACTTTTCACCTCCACAGCTAGAACTGACCACAGACCAAGAGCAGACTGGTTTAGGTAACCACAGAAGATAAAACTCAGGCTAAAGGTCAGATCTAGTCTGCCCAAAGACAGGATGACAAATTAAGTACATCTACTTGCCAGAATTAGATAATAATGAGAAGGTTTTGCTTCAGACTGACATTCTTTTTGCTTTGAGCCTATGTTCATATTGAGTTTCCCACCTCCAGATGCAAGGAGACCCATGATTCCTTTAAATGCAGCAAATGAGGTGTGACCAAACTTAGCTGTATTATACTGCAACCAAGTAATCTTTCCTAGCAGCTTAAGAAATGTTGCTAAGTTTACAACTGTCACTAGTAAATTTTAATGTATTTAAGTTTATACAATTTTTCTTCATGTGTACTTGCTAATAAAAAATTTGTATTAGCCTTTTACATTAATTCACTCTATTCATTGATTAATAATTTCCGTAAAGTATTTTATAACCAATTCTTTGAAATACTTCACTTTTTACTTTAAAAGACTTCGAAGTCTTTTGGTTCCTAGACCATGATGGGGCATTAACATCTCTCTCAAAGCAAATTATACCTGTGCCATTCCTGTAACACATTTGTCTAACTCATTTTAGATATCTTACTGCTGTTCGGTGACCTTCTGCCATCATCAAAAGGTACTTCTTCCACCTCAGTTGTGTCACAGCTTATGTTTCATTTGTTCACAGACATACACATTAAACTTTTCTCAGTTTAGGGCCATTTCCAGAGTTCACTGTGTTCAGTGGAATCACTTGCATTGATTTTAATAGAATCAGGCCCTCAGAGATGAAATTCTTATTTTATGCATTTCCACTGACAATTGCAAGGCCAAAGGCCATTTCACTTTAAAAGGAAACTTTTTAGAAACGTAAACAAACATCACAATTTACAGGTGAGCAATGATGTTTACCTTAAAATGGATCTGTGAACTGAAAAAAAACTTTCTCTCTCTCTCTTTTTTTTTTTTCTCCACATGTAGAATCTGGTCATGGTAAAATGCAGAATATGGCTGAAGCTGTAAAAATACTTTCACTGGAAATTGAGAAAATTAAATTGCCTTAAATACAAAGAAAGAGCAGTAAAATGATAAGTTTTAATATATTTTAAAGAATTTATGTAAGCGTAAAAAAGAAATGGATGTATTGTTACAGTTTTCTCACTGAATGAGTTTTGTCTCCATGAATTATTTGGGATTAGGCTGTGATTCTTTCAAAATGCATTTTGTCATATTGCTTTAGTGACAATATGCTATAAAGAGTACTTGATCTGCAGCTCATTATTGAGCAGTGTTTTCTGGAAACATAATTACATACTAGTTTGTTTTTTTTTTTTTTTTTTGTCTGATTGGGGGAGTGGTGTAACTGTTAGACTTAGTTTTCCGGTGTTAATATTACAATTAGGATTTTAAATTCAGCTGGGGGCAAGTTACTGTGTGATCCAAATTGCACTGAAAAGCTGTCTACTACAGCAGTCCTGGATTGTAATCATATTGCTCACTGGTAACCCAGAACATGCAACCTTGTTCATAAACATGTTCTATGGGCTGAAAGTATTGAAAGAACAAGCAAAGTTCTTCAATCCCTGGTTAATGAGATCTGTTCTGGGCTAAATACTATGTTTTGCTTTTCAACTTTTTTTTTTTTTTTTTTTTTGTAATATTATTATTTATAAGTAGGATAGGCAAAATCTAAACTCTGTGTCCATGGAAATGGTTTTAAGATGCATGTTAATAATCATTATTATTTTATTTAGTAGTAATTAAACATTACATTAATAATGCTATTATCGTGGGATCAGATTCCAAGTTATGATGTTGAAAATTTCAAGATATTTATTTTTTTAAATTATTTTTTATGTTTAAGTACCATGCTATTTTAATAAGGTGTCCCCTTCACCTTCCTTTACATAATTACTATATATTTACAGTATTAATTCAAAATTAATGGATGTTTATTTATGGGAATTAATTGTGTTTCTGTAATAAAGCTGCTAATGAAACATATTGGTAGGTTTGTACTGTGTAACCAATTATTTCCTACCATATATATAAGTTGTATAGGCCAGATAGTAATTATGTTCCTGAACATAATTGTCACTAGAATTCCATGCAAGTTTCTTCAAAAGTACACACGGGATTTATTAGCTTTCACTTTTAGTAGTTCACCTCCAAACTTTAGAAGAACCATTAAGATATCCTTTGAACTTCTGAGAACTAGTTTTTGTACTTTTAAGAGTTCACATTGAAACCTGTGTATTAAAACTATTCAGAGAACCTTCCCCAAAATACCCATAGAAGTGAATTTTCAGGGATGGAAGATACAGTGAAAGAAGTCTCATTTTAAAATTAATTTGCTAAATTAAGTTTAGCCCACTAATATGAACTACCCCCACTTGCTTCCCAATCAGCGCACCTCTCAAACAATTCCATGGCAAGCAAAAAGGTTTTTTTTTATGAAGTCTGATGTAATCAAAGACAACAGGCCAGAAGGATAAAATGACAAATTGTTGTTCATAGAAGCAGACTTTGCCCCTAGAAACGTCCATGATGGTGGTCTATTCAAATTATTGTCATTTAATGATTCATAACATTTCACTCTATAATTCTGAAGCCAGAGCAACCTTGCTCTATACGTTAATCATGAAATGCGCAGTCTCTTGTATTTAAAGTATTAGTTTTATTTATAAACAAAGTATTTTCATTAGGAAGTTGTCTATCTGCTAGAGGGAATCTAAGTGGAATTTCCTTTTATAGACACCATCCAGATTTTAGTGGTAGGCCTCCTTGAGTGGTATGAACCTAAGCCACTTCTGGTCCATGGTATCCTTGCAGTTACAGTGTTTTAGCATTGTAGGACCTGGCTCATGATGAATGCAGAAGTCCAGTTTTCAGGCGTGTCTGTGTTAGAGTGGTGTTGTGGTTTAACCTGGCCGGCAGCCTAACACCACACAGCCATTCACTCACCCTCCTCCCCCCTCCCTCTCTGGGATGGGGGAGAGAAATGGGAAAGTGAAGCCTGTGAGTTGAGATAAAGACAGTTTATTAAGACAGGAAAATAATAATAACAATAATAATAACAATAATGATGATAATAGTACTACTACTAATAATGTATACGAAACAAATGATTCACAATGCAATTGCTCACTACCCGCTGACTGATGCCCAGCCTAACCCCGAGCAGTCCAGTCCCCCCACCCCGGCTAGCCACCCCTATAAATTGTTTAGCATGACGTCAGATGGTATGGAATACTCCTTTGGTCAGTTTGGGTCAGCTGTCCTGAATCTGTCCCCTCC
This sequence comes from Aythya ferina, assembly GCF_964211825.1. NCBI lineage: Eukaryota > Metazoa > Chordata > Aves > Anseriformes > Anatidae > Aythya > Aythya ferina. Next base: position 51,547,239 of record NC_140301.1, read on the forward strand.
CAGCTCTTGCTGCACCCCCAGCCTGCCCATTGGCAGGACAGAGTGAGAAGCTGAAACGTCCTTGGCTTGGTGTAAGCCCTGCTCTGCAACAATTAAAACATCAGCATGTTATCAGCACTCTTCTCATCCTAATCCAAAACACAGTACCCTACAAGCTACTAGGAAGAAAATTAACTCTGTCCTAACTGAAGCCAGGACAAGTGGACAGCATCCCTCTCTGGCGGAGATGTTTAACTGCTGTCTCAAACAGTAGTAATCAAATCAAAAAATAACATTCTACATCTGTGCAATGTGAGACAAGTCTGGGGTGAACAGTGAATGTGGTGGGATGAATTCTTTCTTGGTAATCATGTTCTGCCTGGCCATGTGAATTTTAATGATCCCTATTTTAGCAAACACAAATACCATTGTTCATAAAATTATCATCTTGGTCATGAAATTACCTTCCCCTTTTTAAAATTCAGCTGAAGTTATTGACTCAGTGACCCTCCATGACAGAAATCCCATAGGCTGATTACATGCTGTGTGAAGTATTATTCTCTCTCTTTTGTTTTACATTTACCTGTCATTAACTTCAAGTGACCCTCCTGTTCTACTTGTGTCCAAAGACACTGTTAAAAAGATGGACTGGCTACTTTTTAAGTCTACCCTTCATAGTCTTAAATGCTTTAATTAAATCCATTTTTCATCACTAAATCAACCTAGCTCTTGCAACACTCATATGCAAATCTTGCTGTATCCCTAACTCTCTTTATTTTCTGGACTTTCACAGATTTTAAATTCTCTTACCATTTACAACCCAAACTGAGTTCGGTCTTTATCCTTTATCCTTTATCCTTTATCTTTATTGTACCTTGTCCAATACTTTGCAAATAAATATTTCTTATTCATAACATGGAATATAAATACTCATTTTCAATCACTTAATGTATAGTCTGAGTTCCTTGACAATGATCACCTCTTCTGTGAGAGGATTACTCCTCAAACCAGGCATGGAAGTACAGTATAATACAGGGAACCAGAGAGAGGTGTTTTTCCTCTTCTCAAGATCTGTGTGGTTGTGTCTTCTAGAAAGGAGTTGGGTTGCTCTGCTATGTTCTGGCTGATATGGTGTCTTCCTTTTCTTGAGTTTTGTCCTTGTTATCATTTGCTACACTGGTGCAGTGAAGGAAATATTATACCTAAAATTGTTTTCCTTAATCTTGCTGAAATGCCTGGAGGGATTATTCTCTCTGAAACTCTCTCCTATATGCTTTGCCTTTCAAACCACACAGGACTCTGCCTGAAACATTCAACTGGACTCTGTGACCAAAAAAAAGAAACTCATTTATGATTGTTAATTTTCAGATTTAGAATCTATGCCCTTCGCTAGAGACCACATGGATTTTAAGACCAAGACCAAATTTTCAAAGGCATTAAAGTGCCTTAGAAGACATATAAACAAGTACTGAGATTTGGTTTTAAAGTCAAAAAGCCCCCAAAATGTGCAGCTATTATTCAAAATTTCAGTTGATATGTAACTTCATGATAATACAGTTCTGTGGCAGTAACATTTTTTCAAAGTGTGTAATAAACATTAAAAATATTCTAAAATATTCTGAAGTGATGCCTACCACAGCATTTGAAAGCAATTGTTTATGTTATTCTGCTTGCTTTTGGATTTTTTGCTTTAAGCTTTCCTTTATGTCTACAGTAAGTCCTCCAGAGCTTACAGAGCAACACAGCTGTGATCTTTCTTGCAGAGAACTAACGTGCTTAACTGCACGCTTATAACACGTGGAAAGCTCTTACCCATCAGGCAGCGCATTGCTACCTGAGTGGTGAAAGCTGTCCAATCCCTCAGGGTTCAAACAAAGCAAAGTGTAGATATTTGCCCTGTGGAGCAACAAAGCGTGTCATCCTGGTAGTTAAAGTCATTAGAACTTTCTGTGCATCAACAGTGTATTGTAGGAAACAGTGGGACATTGTCTCTCTTACTCTTCAAACACACCAAATGTAAACTGTCTGGACCACAACAGTCATCTTTGTGTGTATGAAATAAGCAGGGCAAAAAGAGACCCTGTGACATAGCTGTGGTTAGCGGCTAGTTGAGTGGGAGTGGGTGAGGAAAGAAACTCTCTTTTAATCAATGTGATAATCGATGACATACGGCATCATACTCTCTCCTGGCTCCATTTTTTCCACACATATGGAAGGCCTCAGTGACTTCCCCATTTTTTTCTTCCTCTATCCCACCCTTATCAGGCCAACTGGAAATCTGTCTATTGTTTTTTAATGCAGATACATTTGAAAACAGGCATAAATCTTCAGACAAGCCTGCAGTTTTACTGGGGAAGGATTGTTTGCAGCCATGGTTTGTTGAGGAGGCTGATAAAATGCCCATGCCTTTGCTGTGTTTTCCCATACCTGTCTGGCTGCGTGCATAGGCCCATGATGCCACTGGCCAACAGAAGCAAAAAGCTGAGTCAGGGAATTGTATGCTGTGCTTTACATTTGGATTTTCATGAACTGCAATGCAAGCACTATGAGTGAAAATCATAACTCGTGCTTCTGATCCTGTGCCCCTTTTTCATCTATTAATTTTGGATCCATAAAGCAAAGGCTGTGCTAGATGTCCTTTGAGTGGGATATGTGTTTGCTTCTAGGAACAGCTTTTACATCTCGTTTTTTGGCTCTTAGTGGTGGCACAGGCAACACAGGGTGTTTGCTCACAAGGCCAGCTTAGAGACTTGCATTTCAGGCAGAAAGTCCTGCAGATCTGTTTTTTTTGTTTGTTTGTTTGTTTGTTTGTTTGTTTGCATCTTAGCTAAGCTATCTGAGTTTAGAATTTCCTTCTGCTCACCCAGCATTTTTTTTGGGAAATTGCTCTGTAAATGGAATGTGCAGTCTGAGAAGTTACGGGTAATATCCAAGTTTTACTTTGAAGTCCAGATTTTCATAGACAGAGGAAGTTTTCTCATATTCTTTCTTTTTGCTGCAATAACTGTTTTTGTTTGTTTGTTTGTTTTGTTACTATTTTTGTTACTGTTCTACAGATAGACAACTTGAGACACATGAATTCCTTCAAAGCTTTTCCAAGATAATTGATCTATGAAGAACCTATGGGAAATACTGAAAACAGAAGATTTATATGGCTTGCATTTCTGCTGAGCTATTGATTGTCTTGATAGAATTTAACTGAAAAATTCACCTCATTTGTAAGTGATGTAAGCAGGGTGACCAAGAGACTGAGAAGCAAAAACTCTTGAGATTCGAGTTTAGGAAGTGTATGAACTTTTATTTATTATTGTCCATATAATGAAATTTAGAAAGATAAAGAGATAACCAAAAAGGTGGAGCTTCAAGTCTTTATCATTCTTGTCAAGGCACATCATGTCAAGGGGTAATTTGAATTTCAATATGGTATGGAATGTATGAAGTTTTTACAGCAGTATTTTGGGTTCAGGCAATGTTGATGACTGTGGCTTGCCAGCAGGGACAGAAATTTTGGGTCTTGGAATGCACATGGTAGTGCAATTAAAGGTGTTTTTTTGAACAGCAGCATGATCACAGTGATGAAAGATTAATACAAGTGACAAATTGTGTTTATTTCATTTTTTTTTATTTTTATTTTTTTCAACAAAGACACTATTGCCTGCCCAGCTTTATAAAATACAAACAACAAGTGTGACAGGCATATATAAATAATATAATACCAGGTACATCTCTGGCCTGTAAAAAGGTAAACATCTCTTGTATAGAAGAAGGTGACATGAGATTGTTGGTAAAACAAGATGCAAATATAAAGATTGGTCAAGGCCTCTGCAGAGTCAGGACACAATAATAGAATTGTGCAACTTAGAGTAGATTACATGCTCTTTTTGGTATCAAATACTGCCCCCCTCTCAAAAAAAAAAAAAAAAAAAAAAAAAAAAAAAAGGTGACAGAAACATTGTATTTTGGGGGGAGGCAGGAATCAGTAACACATAAAGGCTAAGACACTGCTCTGCATCTTACCAGGGAAATTCTATAGTAAGTGAGTAGATATTAATCCCGATGGTAAAAGCATTTCTGCAGGAACTATTGTATTAGTACACTGACATACACAAAAAAGTGGGGTATTTCTGGTCAAGCATTAGCTACTCCTTAGATGGTGTTATTGTAATGCCATTTTGTCAATTTTATTAACATTTTTTTTTCCTTGAAAAAGATATATATGTTTATTCCAAAACTGCAAATATGTTTATTAAAGTGTCATTCTTTACCATCTCTTTATCCATTGGACATAGACAACTAAACTCTGAAAAATTCTCAAATTACCAATCTATATCAAAACAGATTTTATGACTTAAATTCAGTATCAATCATATTTAGTCATATACCCTGCATTAGTTTTAATTCATTTCTATGTGTGATTATTCACATAAGATAACTTTACTTTGTGACATTCTCAACTATATACTGATGACCTATTGATTTTAAATCAAGTTCATTATCCATGTGAGTCATTCAGACAGGAATCTTTCCTTTGACTTGAAAGGATTTGGGATCAAACTAAATCCCTGACATAATTTTTAATATATATATATATATTTTTTTTTCTGTTCTTCTATTAGTAGACAAGCTGCTTCCAAGCAATTTGCTTGAGAAGAGTGTGATAAGTCATCTAAAAACACTCTTAATCTTCCATTCTTGGTGAGCCACATCATGGCATAGAAAGACATTTATTGCCCTATTTCTTTGGGTATCTGGCTCATCATTACCTTATTTAGACAAATGTAACACCTTTGATCTTGTATATTCTTGAATGAAACCAAAAAGATTAGCATGGAAAGGAGAAAATGATGGTTTTAAAATGTATAAATGATATAACTTTTCAAAATAGCCCAAATTAGGAAATGACTTGTCTGACAGGTATTTTGCTTATGGGAAAGATTTGGTAAATATTTTTGGTTAGTAATTCATAATAAATTTGGGTAGACATCATGACCTTCTGAAGCTTTTCCAAACCTGTCTGAACATCTGATGACCAGTGCCTAGATTGCAGATTTTAGATCTATCTACTCAGCAGTTGTTTTTTATTTTATTATTTTTTAAAATTTTTTATTTTATTTTAGATGATGGTATGACTACACATTGTTAGAAAGGTCAGTGTTAAAATCAAGCCTCAGAGAGAAACTCTGTGCACGAATCTAAGACTATGCTTTTGCTGTTACAGGTGCCTGAGACACAGAACATTGAGACATCTTACTAAGTGGGATACAACTTTTGGCAGTGTGAAGGATTTGGGGTCATTTTTGATCTTCACTTTCATTTAATCTAGTTGCTCACAATCCCATTGCCTTGGTAACAAAGCCAGGTTGAAGCTGTGTTTTTTATCTCTGCATTTCAATTTGAGCAGCCTTGCTGTTTCTTCACGTCAGCATTCCCAACATGACTCTGTACTTACATTCTCAAACAAAGTTTGTCTCTCTTCTCTTTTTAACTTCCCCCCCACCATTCTATTAATTAATCTTCTCTTGAATCTCAGCAAGGCGGGTTAGATTAGTCACAGTGCAGGACTAATGTAGCTGTACAGCTTCTGGATGGAGATTGGTCCATGTTTAGCAGTTCTGAATACGGATAAATGCAGATAAATGTTCAGAGCTTCTGTGTCTGTTCTTGTAGCTTGGCCTACTAAAAGTGTCATGCAAGGAAACTGGTATTTGAAATGGAACTTTTGCCTTTCTGGGGGCAAAGCATGTAAACTTTGTTGTGTATGGGATAATTTGTAGCAAAGTGGGCTACAAATGGAACTTCAAGTGGAACTTCAAGGCTTTTCCTGATACTGAAATGAAAAGACAAAGTGCTCTGAAGTCATTATCAAAACAGTAAACATCTCAGGTCTGAATTTAGGCTTGGAAATTGTAATAAATAAATAAATAAAAGAATCTTTTTTTTTTTTTTTCAAGTGAAAGGACAAAAGAAAGTGTGGCTGTATCCTTCTGATATATAAATTATCTGCATTATGTTCTTCATCTTTTAGAATGAGACATCTGGAGTCCTGTCTTTCTGGTATGATTTCTCCCAATGACTTACATTTCTACACTCATGTTGTCTCATTCAAAAGTAGTGGCAAAGCGTAAAAGCAAGAAATATATATTTTAGTTTAGCTTCAACCATTCAAGTTTACCTCAGAAAAAAAGTCTTGCCCTTAGATGATGTTTTTTTCTCCCCATCTAGCCTGTTCTAAAGTTACATGAGTTTAGTTCTGTCCTGGCTTCAGTTAGGACAGAGTTAATTTTCTTCCTAGTAGCTTGTAGGGTACTGTGTTTTGGGTTAGGATGAGAAGAGTGCTGATAACATGCTGATGTTTTAATTGTTGCAGAGCAGGGCTTACACCAAGCCAAGGACGTTTCAGCTTCTCACTCTGTCCTGCCAATGGGCAGGCTGGGGGTGCAGCAAGAGCTGGGAGGGGACAGATTCAGGACAGCTGACCCAAACTGACCAAAGGAGTATTCCATACCATCTGACGTCATGCTAAAAAATTTATAGGGGTGGCTAGCCGGGGTGGGGGGACTGGACTGCTCGGGGTTAGGCTGGGCATCAGTCAGCGGGTAGTGAGCAATTGCATTGTGAATCACTTGTTTCGTACACATTATTAGTAGTAGTACTATTATCATCATTATTGTTATTATTATTATTGTTATTATTATTTTCCTGTCTTAATAAACTGTCTTTATCTCAACTCACAGGTTTCACTTTCCCATTTCTCTCCCCCATCCCAGAGAGGGAGGGGGGAGGAGGGTGAGTGAATGGCTGTGTGGTGTTAGGCTGCCGGCCAGGTTAAACCACAAGTTCTGACATTATTCTTTTCATGTAAAGCCACCCAAACTGCAACCTTGCTTGGATGCATTAGAACCATCCCAGGACCTGGACTTCCTGTACCACTGCGCTGAAGCCTGAAGAGCAGCTTAGAAGAACTGATTATGTCTGTGATCAGGTAAGATGAAATATGGTGATGCTCTGTTTTTTCCATATGAGTTGATGGCAATAATCCACCAAGTTCACACAGATGAAATGATTTAATGAGTCTGCAATGAGGAGGCTCTGAAATATCAAAAGAGACTTTATTTCCCTTGGAAAAATCTTGAGGATTGGGAGTGCAAGTAGTGTTCTCTATCCTCTCAGTTGGAGACTGGGACCCAAGAAGAAGGAGACAAATGGATCAAGTTCATGATTGGCTGGGTGGCTGGTGCTGCACTCAGGGTTTTGTCTTTTATGATCTCAGACACACCTTTGAGAGACCAGGCATGTTGACACTGAATGGGTGCACCTGACCAGGTGAGGCAAGAGTGTTCTGGGCAGCAAGCTGTCTGGGATTATTGGCAGGACTTTAAACTAGATTCAGTGGGGGAAGGGGATGTACTTCTGAGTGTCAGAAAAGAAGTAGGGAATACTGACACTTTAGGAAGCAACAGGGAAATACCTGTGAATTGTCCCAGAGGAACTGGGGAGGGCATCTCTAAAAAGGCGATGCAACTAATAACACCCAGCTGAGGTGCCTCTATATAATGCACACAGCATGGGAAACAAGCAGGAGTTGGAAACCATGGTGCAATTTGAAAATTATGATCTAATTGCTGTCATGGAAATGGGTTGTGACAAATCACACAACTGAAATTGAGGGATACAAACTTTCCTGAAGGGGCCAGGAAAGAGAGGCGGATATGTTGCTTTTTATGTCAGGGAATGAATAGATTGTGAAGAGCTGCCTCTGGGAAACAGTCATTAACAGGCTTACAGCTTGTGGGTAAAAATTGAGGACCAGACCAATAAAGGACACCTTGTTGTTGGGGTCTACTACATCCAGCTTGATCAAGGGGAGCCTGTTGATGAGGCCTTCCTGCTTCAGCTACAAGAAACATTGCACTCACAGGCTCTCAGCCTGATGAGGGATTTCAGCCACCCAGATGCCTGCTAGGAAGGCAACACAGCAGGCTGTAAGCAGTCCAGGAGACTCCTGGTGTTCATCGAGGATAACTTCCTGGTCCAGGTTTTGGACACACCAACAAGAGGAAAACGTTACTAGACCTGGTGCTCCCCAGTGTGGATGAACTCGTTAAAGAGGATAGAGAGGAAAGCCCAGGGAACTACAGATTGGTGAGCCTCACTTCTATGCCTGGGAATATCATGGAGCAGATCCTCATGGAAGCAATGTTAGGATACTTACAAGACAAGGAAGTCATCTGAGACAACTGTTATGGCTTCACCAAGGGCAAATCATGCTTGCCCAATCTGGTGGGCTTCTGTGGTGGAGAGACTGCATTGGTTGACAAGGGAAGAATGGCCTTAGCCATCTATCTGGACTTCTACAAGGCCTTTGACACAGTCCCATGTGACACTCTAATCTCTAAAATGGAGACAAAAGGATTTGAAGGATTTCAGTGTTGACAGTGTTGGTTCTATGTTCAGGTGGAGGCTGGTGATGAGTGGTGTCCCTCAGGGGGTTGTCTTGATGTTCACCATCAGCAAAATTACAAATAATACCAAGCTGAGTGGTGCAGTTGATATACCAGAAGGAAGGGATGCCATCCAAATGGACCTAGACAAGCTTGAGAAGTTGGCCCATGTGAACCTAATGAGGTTCAACAAGTCCAAGTGCAAGGTGCTGCACCTTGGCTGGGGCAATCCCAAGCAGGCTGAATGGAGAGTGCAGAGAAGGACTTGGGGTTTCTGGTGGACAAACAGCTCGATATGAGCCAGCAGTGTATGCTTGAAGCCCAGAAGTCCAACTTCATCCTGGGTTGCATCAAAAAAGGACTGGCCAGCAGGTAAAGGGAGTTGATTGTCCCCCTCTGCTTTGCCCTTATGAGGCCTCACTTGCAGTCCTGCATCCAGGTTTGGGGCTCCCAGCACAAAAAAGATGTGGGCCTGTTAGAGCAAGTCCAGGGGAGGGCCACAATGATGATCAGAGAGCTGGAGCACCTCTCCTATGAAGAGCTGAGGATGTTTAGCTTCAAGAAGAGGAGGCTCTGGGAAGACCCCATTACAGCCTTACAGTAATTAAACAGGGCTTATAAAAAAAATGGAGAGCAACTTTTTTTCTCAGGCATACAAGGCAAGGTGGAATGTATTTAAAATAAAAGAGTGAAAGTTTAAATTACATGTTAAGAGGAAATTCTTCACTCAGAGGATAGTGAGGCCCTGGAACAGGTTGCCTAGAGGTTGTGGATGCCCCATCCCTGGAAGTGTTCAAGGCCAGGTTAGATGAGGCCATGGGCAACCTGATCTAGTGGGTGGCATTCCTGCCCATAGCATGGGATTTGGAACTAGATGATCTTTAAGGACCCTTCCAACCCAAGCCATTTTATTATTCTGTGAAATGCTTCAGGCCCATCCTTCTACCTTAGCTCTGCTTCTTTCCCTCTAACGTATCACAGTTATACATAAAGAAATATATACAATACACCCTATATACATTATACATTATACAGGGTGTATATACCTATACATTATATAGGGTATACAGTATATATATAATAAATATAAATATATATCAAATTTATGTTTATTATAATAAACATATATACCCTATATACTATACACCAGCTATACACCCCTTCTCTCTCTTTTCATAATATGGTTAAAGCTTCACCACTGCCATTGACTCACTGTGTTTGAACATGGCCTCAGCATGGCATTGTTTTAACAGATTGAAGGCCAGGTTTATATTTATAAAGATAGTTTGGTTATTTTTATTTTTAGATGAAAAGGATTATTATGAAGAACATGAACAAATTAAAAAAAAATAGTCCTAAACTTTTTTGTCTTTTGGATTTATCTTTTTTTCTGGTCATTGGATTCCCTCAATAGTGTCAACTAATAATAAGAACGGTAAAGCTTAGAATGTACATCTCAATTGTAGAGATTAAAAACCCCAAGAAACTATTAAGTAATTTCTAAGAGCATTTGTGTTTTATAAATAAAGAGGAGCTGTGCCAAGATATTTATATCTGAAATTCTCCCTATTATACACTGGGGTTTCACAATTTAGCTTATAAAGCACTTGGAAACTTTTTTTTTTTTTTTTTTTTTTTTGAGAACAAGTGCTTCAGGATGATGTTTTTGTTTAACATGTTCAATTATCTTTAAGACAACATCAGATATGATTTTTTTTCTTTCTCTATTGAAATCCAAAATCTACATAATTCAGTGAATGATGCTGATAAACTGGCTTTTAATAATCTTGGATTCTTTTTGCAATTTATCTCATTCTTTCAACCAAGATATGGCCTCATTCAATCCTTTTCCAACATTTGTTTCCACTGGATGCTGCAAATGAATCTCTGACTTGGGAATTCTGCTTTTAGGGCATTTTCTGAAGTTTACATTAATAATGTACCTGGTAAAATGCATAAACAATTCTTGGAGTATAAGTCATCCTCAGAGTAGTGCTCATAATACTGGGCTGCACCTGTGTTTCTCCTCCCTGAGGAATTTAAATGGGTCCCAGAAGAAGCTGAGCATGAGTAAACACAGGGTTACTCAGCCATGCCTGGACCAATGTCCATCGGTCTGCAGGGCTGAGCAGCAGGGCAGAGTTCTGCTGATGTGGGCAGTCTGACATAAGTAAAGCAAATGATTTTGTGCTTAGACAGCTCATACCTTTGCTCATGGATCCAGAATACAGAAATCTGTGTAGAGAAACGTTACGTATGGGAATCTTGACCAAATTAGTCAATTCACAGTGACGTAAAATAGTTAAAAGGCATGCAGAATCACAGAATCACAGAATTTCTAGGTTGGAAGAGACCTCAAGATCTTCGAGTCCAACCTCTGACCTAACGCTAACAAGTCCTCCACTAAACCATATCACTAAGCTCTACATCTAAACGTCTTTTAAAGACCTCCAGGGATGGTGACTCCACCACTTCCCTGGGCAGCCTGTTCCAATGCCTCACAACCCTTTTGGTAAAGAAGTTCTTCCTGACATCCAACATAAAACTCCCCTGGTGCAACTTTAGCCCATTCCCCCTCATCCTGTCACCAGGCACGTGGGAGAACAGACCAACCCCCACCTCGCTACAGCTTCCTTTAAGGTACCTATAGAGAGCGATAAGGTCACCCCTGAGCCTCCTTCTCTCCAGGCTGAACAAGCCCAGCTCCCTCAGCTGCTCCTTGTAGGACTTGTTCTCCAGGCCCCTCACCAGCTTTGTTGCCCTCCTCTGGACTCGCTCGAGCACCTCCATGTCCTTCTTGTAGCGAGGGGCCCAAAACTGAACACAGTACTTGAGGTGCGGCCTCACCAGAGCTGAGTACAGGGGGACAATCACTTCCCTAGACCTGCTGGCCACACCACTTCTTATACAAGCCAGGATGCTGTTGGCCTTCTTGGCCACCTGAGCACACTGCTGGCTCATATTCAGCTGACTAGCAACCAATACTCCCAGGTCCTTCTCCACCAGGCAGCTTTCCAACCACTCTTCTCCCAGCCTGTAGCTCTGCTTGGGGTTGTTGCGCCCCAGGTGCAGGACCCAGCACTTGACCTTGTTGAACTTGTTGACCTCAGCCCATTGGTCCAGCCTATCCAGGTCCTCCTGCAGAGCCTTCCTACCCTCGAGCAGATCGACACACACACCTAACTTGGTGTCATCTGCGGACTTACTGAGGGTGCACTCAATGCCCTCATCCAGATCATCAATGAAGATGTTAAAGAGAACTGGCCCCAGTACAGAGCCCTGGGGAACGCCACTAGTGACCAGCCTCCAACTGGATTTGACTCCATTTACCACAACTCTTTGGGCCCAGCTATCCAGCCAGTCTCTAACCCAACGAAGCGTACACCAGTCCAAGCCAAGAGCAGCCAGTTTCTTGAGGAGAATGCTGTGGGAAATGGTGTCAAAAGCCTCGCTGAAGTCAAGGTAGACCACATCCACAGCCTTTCTCTCATCCACCAAGCACACCACTTTGTCATAGAAGGAGATCAGGTTCGTCAAGCAGGACCTACCTTTCATAAACCCATGCTGACTGGGCCTGATTGCCTGCTTGCCCTGTAAGTGCCGCGTGATGACACTCAAGATAATCTGCTCCATGAGCTTCCCTGGCACTGAGGTCAAACTGACAGACCTATAGTTCCCTGGGTCTGCCCTCCGGCCCTTCTTGTAGATGGGCATCATGTTTGCTAGCCGCCAGTCAACTGGGACCTCCCCTGATAGCCAGGACTGCTGATAAATGATACAGCTCCAGTCAAATAAACTGGTGTGTATTTATGGCACAGAAATAGAACAGATCTACGATCAAGGGTCTGGAGTCAATATATTTGAGAAATAATCAGAATTCAGAGAAGGTTCACTGAAAATGTATGGTTTACAGTGAAGCCAGTATGGAACTGGAGGTGTTTGAGAACTCCTGGGACCAGACCCATTGTTTATGTTACTTTTCTCATGCTTCTCAGTTATTTAAAGGAAGATCTGGAATAAATTAAGGCATAGAGAGTTTTGAAAAAAAATAGATTGGCAAGCTGGTGATGCATTAAAAGTGGGGGTCTGCAATGACACAAAGGGCTGCAGTCTGGCACTACAGGGAGATGAAGGATTTGAAGAAGAGGTCCAGTAAAAAGAATCAACTCCAATATGTACAGTTTCAACAGAGAATGTGTTCTAATGAATAGAAGGATATCTATGGGGATTTCTCTGATCTGTGGTTCATTACTCATATTCCCTCCTCAAATTTCACCCATATTGACAATAAATTTAGTAAGAAGCCCAAAGAATCTTGTATTTGTTAAAGTTTCATGCCATCATCAACATATTCTGCACTAAGACTTAAGTTACTTCTCCCCACTGCAAATAATAGTTTCCATACTTTCAATACCTCGAGGGAGTTTGAAAATGACTAATTGATGATTTTTCCCTGTTTTAAATCATTACTGTATTTTGGACTTAGAAATGTGTGGCTAAGTCAGCTAGTCATCAAGTGAGGAATTAATCTCCCTAGTGCCAACAGTAAATTCTCCAGTTCACTCAGCAACCAGTTGAACAACCTCCTCAATATTTAACCACGTCAGTCGTAAACAGGCAGATTCTTTGCCTATGTTTTTTTCTCAGGAGAACCTAAACTTTCCTTGTCAAAATATGTATGTTACAACGGACATTCATCTGCCTCCCTTCTAATGATGAACTTCTTTGCATTGTATAAGACAATGACTGCTGTTGTCATGCGTCCATTAAAACCCCATCTGCAGAGCCAAGTACAGAGCAGTGTGGCTGGCTGGGAGTTGTGAACTTCCAAAGAACTTGTTTGTTGTGATGTTTTTTCGTCTCTGGAGTGTTGGATGCATAATATTTTCAGGTAACTCTGACTACTGTGTGATATTTAATCACCTCCACTGCCTCCCAGTAATCACTTTTATTGCATTATGCTAGTCAGCATATTCTGTGCACTTTAATATACATGAGGTTGAGGGAGGAATATTTTTCACTGAAGGCTTTATGGAAAATTTTGCATTTATTGATTTTTGTTTAAAAAAACTGTTATTCGTAGAAAATCGATGAAAACGATTGCTGTGGCCATATTTGTTCAAACAAACAAATAATACAGTATAATGACAACACTATCTCTCATTTCCACATTTCACCTGGAGAAGGAAAACATTTGATCTGGAAAGCCTGTGTACTACATCAGTCTGCAGGAATATCTTTTATTCATGTGTATAAAAAAAAATATGCAAAGAGTTTGTACAAGTTGGGTAGGCAAAAAAAAATATATATATATATATATACATATATATATATATATATATATAGTTTGACAAAAATAAAGCAAACTCATCCAAACAAGCATTGCAGATTTGGGACTTCTGGGGCCAAATTGTCAGAAGCACTCCTGCTATCCTTCTTCAGAAATGTGCTGGAAATTTTATATGTATAATTTTCCACCAGTAAATTTTTGCATTCCAAACAAAGCTTTTCATGGGGAAACTATGCCATGCATACAGAGCAAGCTTCACACAGCTGATGATTGCAAATCATCTATTCTTAGTGTTCATCTATTAAAAACTATGGAAAAAAGGAATAACTGAACTAATGAATTCAAATGATGTGGCTCCTTTAGTTTCCTACAGCACTGTGCATGCTTTTTCCAAGCTTTGTGAACACAAGAGTTGCTCATTCAAAACTATGTTAGGAAAATGAAAATCACAATCAAAATGTAATTGTTGATGTAAAAACATGAGTCTGCTGCCTTGCAACACATTTTCTTATCTGAGAATATACATGTACATGTCTCGTGATACATTGCATCACAGCACAACTACTTCAACGTCTCAGCCTTACGTGGCCACCAATTAAGAAGAATTCTTGGCATGAATGATGTTCTGCCTGAGGCCAGGTCACTGTCTGATGTAAAAGACTGGAGCTTCAGGGCACTGGCAGTTCTGATCCTCTGTTCTGTACTAGCAGAATGAACTGATCATTACAGAAACCTTGTGAGCCAAGGTGCTGTTATCATCTCCATTTTACATATGGGGATTGAGGTGCAGTCAAAAGTTGTCTTTTAATGTTCTCTATGAAAAACCTAAGGTCTGATTTTTTGAGTGGGATTAAAATTTTGCAGAACTTTACACATTTCCATTACAGCTCTCATTGACTTTAACATTGCTTACCTGCAGCTACCAGTTACTGTGAAATCAACAGTTCAGAATTACCAGGAAGCCAATCTGGGGTGTCAACAGAGTGTTCCAGCAGCAACACACCCCTAATAATAAATCACAGGTGAAGGAACAAGCTTGCTTTTTCTTTGGAAAAGGGAGGTGGGATAGAGATAGAGGGGACACAACCTACCACCTCTTCTCCTCTTCTATATTTAAATAACAGAATGATTTTGATTCATATTTTAACTAAACAAAAGTAACATCTTGACAGTTTTAATGGGCTAATTATACACTGATGGTCATCTAGAAATGTGCTCATTTTCAGGTCTTTATGTCCTGATAGTTCTAGGAGTTATCAACTGGAAAATTGGTATGCAAACGCAGAATTTCAGTCACTAAAGCCCTGAAGGAATGGGTTTGACTATCCTGATGTTCTGCCTGTTCTGTCAAGGGAAATAAAAGGGTTTTGATTCTCTTCTTGGTTCTTGGTCTGAGATCCAGTCAGGGTCCTGATTAGTTCTGCAAAAGCAAAAACCTTTGCCAATGTATTAAAATGCACAATCAGAGCCCTGAGAATCTCTGAGATTAACAGTAGTTCACAAGGGTTTGCACTGACCTTTGTTTCAATCTCAATTTGCATGAGTTTGCAATGTCTGCATTTTGCTCTGCCTTTCTGATTGGAAACCTTGAATTCCCTTGCCAGAGCCTGAAAATGGTGAGAGAGCTCATCTTGAACGCAGCATGCCTTCACGGTGTAGCTGCCGGTATTACTTGTGCATGAAACCAGTGCTGACAAACAATATTGATTTAAGTCTCCTGAAAATGTTCTTCCCATGAAATACTGTGTCTGTGACGGCTCAAGATGATCCTCTTGGCTTGGTGTCTGCCTATCAGTACAGTGCAAGAATGGGTCCTAGTAGTTCAAAGGCAGATGCTAGGTCATGACTCATTTGTCCTACCCACAACATCCCTGTCTATTCCACCACGTCTTCACCATCTTCAGGTTGAAAAGTGAACTTGCAGATATATTGCTTGTGATACATAGATATATTAACTCACATTGTTCTACTAGTTCATCTCCACAAACACTGACAACCCATTCAGGTAGCACCACATGACTTGACAGCCTGGGTATTTGAGATAACCTGCAAAACATGATACTTTCACCAGAGAAGAAACAGGACACTGTGAAGGCATGCTGGGTTCAAGATGAGCTCTCTCACCATATTCAGGCTCTGAAGATGGACCCTAAATGTCTCAGCAGCAACTCTGAGGCTCAAAGGACTATCCAGTTTGGTCCTGTCTCAGTAGGTTGGCCCATAGACTCATAAATGTTCCTGACCTTTATTTCATAGTGAGACTTGCAGGTAGACAAACTGTGTGTGTGGATGGATCATAGAGTAAGGAGAACAAGGGGAAGAACAGGTTGGAAAGAAATGCAGAAAAGGAATGAAGCCTTACTAATAATGAGTGAAAGAGAATTGCACAGATCAGAAGACAAAATGGTAAAGGAAGGGCATGAGAAGTGGGCAATGAAGTACTTCACTGCTACATACTGGTACGACTTATTTTCCATTTATCAAGTGCTTGCCTCCATAGGGTAGGTGCTTGTCTCCACAGAGTAGGAAGGCAGGGTCACTGAAAAAGCTGCAATAAAATGAAAAATGATTCTAAATTGAAATATATCTCTGTTAATTGTATAACACAGACTACAGTAGCCAGAAATGAAATAATTCTGATGTTTTCAAAAGAAAAAAATATCTTTCTCAATCACAACTCCTAGAATGAACTTTAATAACATTGGTCCAGTTAATTCACTCATGTGTTCTAGTTCTCTCTTGATCACATCTCAAAACCATCCCTTGGGTTGGTGTCATTCAGCAAAACCAGGCTGTGTGTTGCTGCCCAGACTGGAGTGAAATGGGGGGCAGCATGTGCAAGGTCTGTGAAGGGGCAAATAAGACATGATGACATAGCCGTTGGAGATGGCTGTATGATTCTTGCTTAGAGCATATTTGGCCCATAGCAGGGCCCTGACTCTCATACACATTAAAATTCAAGAAAAAAAAAAAAAATTTGGAAAGGGGAAAAAAAATGATTGGAAAAAGTAATGTAATACAGTCCGATATTCTTTTTCATGTTACATTATCCTGCCAACAGATACCATCAATCACAGTTTTTAAGAAGCATGGTGACATTCTAAATGGTCTATGAATATTACTTTGAAAATGAGACTAATTCCTTGGATGAATTTTAACTTCACTTTCTCCCACTGCCACTTTTAGTTTTAGAGAACTCTGACTTTCTGACTCTCTTTCTCCTCCTGCTCTTTCTTTTTCTCAGGATTTCCATGGCCACTGTCGTCGCAGACTGCTGTAATTAAAATAACTAAATAGTAGTAGAAGTACCATAAAGAAGTTTCTGTGTGGTATTTTACAGATTGCTTAGAAAGGATTTTAAGCTGAATGAGAGATATAAATAACCACGAAGAAACCTGGTAATATTTGTAACCACTCTTCAGTAATTTTGAACCATCAATTTACATAATACTTCTGAATACAAGATTTTAATTGAACTCTGTAAAATAAGCATGATTTATGCCTGCTATGTGACAACACTCCAAAAATCCCCAAACCGAAATCCAACATAAGAAACATTCACCTAGTCCTTTTCAAATATTTGAAACCAATTTGGACCAATTTCTCTATTTGTGTTGGCTCATTGCACAGAAGTGAATTACCAACGAACTGTTCATGGCTTCCAAATTATCATCTCTTCCACTGGCCTCACATAGGATATGGCAGCCTGGGGAAAACTCTATTAAGCAGATGTTGTCTATTGACAAGATCGCCAGAAAAGCACCCAGGACATGTGCATAACTAAGTCCATGGCATTATGAACCTTAAGACTCCCCACAGATACCAGATCTCTTTGAGGGTGTCTCCTGTGTACTCAGGGACTCTGGGGAAAGTGACTGTATCTTGAAATCTTCTTTTTTGAGGACCCAGTGCAAAGGATTTTGTAGATACAGAGTTCTAACCAGATTATGTCTGTTGGTCCTCATATCTTTTTTTTTTTTTTTTTTTTTTTTTTTTTCCCTATTTATTTGCCTGTTGTCTAATTCTTATGTGGAGAGGAAAAAGGTCTATTTGCCTTTTGTGAGTTCTGACAGGAATACCCTCAATTTCTATGTATTAGTCTTTGCTCAGGCTACCTGTATGCTCGGGAGCTTGGGTGGTGACTGTTCTGTGCTAAATTGCACCTGATACAGAATGGAGGACATGCTTGACAACTTCTGCAAAATCTATAAACTAAATATATATGCTGAGATGGTTTGGACATGCACACCTATCTCTAACTCTAATCTACATGTACATGTAGACACATATGTACATGACTGATATACAGGTTAACAGGTATGACTTTAAGAACAGTGTATTATTTCAATAATTAGTCTTTTATTTTGAGTACCTTGAAGCTAACTCACTTGCTCAGTAGACTTTTCACATAGAATGACAAGACAGAGTTTACAAATGTGTACAAGATCTGCAGATTGTTTGAACCACAAAGGATCTTACTGAGCATGGAGCCTAATGTCTGGGTTTCTTTCTAAGAGCAAATATGTAGGAGGAATTTTCCTCTTTTGACACTGAGCAAATACAGAACTATGTTACATACCTTACTGCTAGCCATGGTCAGTGAGGATTTTACAGTATTTACAGTCTGCCGGGGTGAGTGATAAGCTAACCCATTTCATAATTTTAAGCCTCACCTTTCTGTAGGGTGATCTATCCTCCTCTGCTCAGGCAGGCTGCCAAGAAGGACAATTTTTCAGACATGAACTCTGCAGTTATACATGCATATAGCCATCCTACTTTGCCCCTTGACACTGTCTTTTGCATGTGGAGTTACTGGTTTTGATGTAGGCAGTATTTTTTTCCATGGATGTTGATGGACAGTCTGTGCACTTGCATATATTTTTTGCAAGCAAATATTTGAGATATTCTGTCCTTCCCTGTTGATAGTCAATTTTCAAAGGTGCCTATCTTTGTTAAATTTAAATCCATTTTGTCTGAGTGTATTCTCAGATACCAGATACTAACCGTTGGAAGCTGATGGGGAAGCCATTTGTTAACATTAAATTTTGAGATGACTTTTGTAACCTGTGGATAGACATTTCAAGACAGGAAATTTATATTTGTAATTTATTTATTTATTTTAAACAGTACAGAGTATATTATTGCAGGGCTTCAATCCTATAATAATTATTTGCACTGCCTTAGTGAATTTTATATTTGGAGGTCGGAACATGCAATCTGAAAGTACATGATCCTTCTGGCCTTCAGTGTTCCTAAAGAGGGTGTAAACTGGTATAGATCCACTGAAAGCAGTGAACTGTTATTATTTACCTAATAGCTGAGCCTTGAAATCCCAAGTGAAATTGAAATCCAGTTTTATTATAGACTGTATAGACTGTAAGTGCCATGAGGCAGTTGGTCTCCAAAGAATCTCCCTGTCGAAATATATGAGGGAAAAAAAAAAAAAAAAAAAACACCTCTGAGAGGAACAGACAAACGTATGAAATAAAAGAGGATCTCAGGGGATGCCTAGATTTTCTGAGGCCTGGCATAGTGTCTTAGTCTCTGGGTAATGCTGTCTCTTCAGCCACTGCTTGCCAGTTTATACCACTGTGAGATCTGATCTCATGAACATGTTTCTAGTTTCTTTTCATAGTAATGCTGAAAAACTGCTGTTCCCAATGAAGTCAGTGGGAATAGAGGGAATTGAATATCTTAGGATCACAGGCTAATCCAGGCTGGCATGGACCTCAGGAGGTCTCTAGACCAACTGGCTGCTTAGAGTAGGGTCAGCCATGAGATCAGACTAGGTTGCTCTGGGCTTTGTTGAGTCATGTCTTAAAAACCTCTGGGACAGAGACTCCAGCCAACCTACTCAAATGCCTGAGTGTCCTCACAGGGAATAGGTTTTTGCCAACATTCAGCCCAAGCTAATGTTTGCAGTTAGTAATTTAGCCAGTGGGAAAAAAAATATAATAAATATATATATATATATATAGTGAAGTGGAAAGTGTATGTGAATTCAAGCTACATTTCATGAATGTATTTGGAAAAAAAAAAAAAAAAAAAAGTATCTGAAGATCTGAAGCATGGAAAAATGCAAGTATTTTTAATTTAGTCTCTTCGAGGCTAATTTCATAACAGAACACATGACCTAGGACTGATCTAACTACTGTGGGAAGGGAGTTTGTGTGTGTTCGTGTGTGTGTCTGGGGAAAGTGGGGTCAGTCCTAGTACTTAACAACTACACTGCTTAACTACTGTATACTGATTACAATTCAGCATGATACTGAAGTGCCAGAGCTATAGATGGGACTAAACTAGCAATAGAACCAGAAGAGGCTCAGCAGTAGCTCGAGTGCATCCTGAATGTAGTATAGCTATGCTGCTTTCAGACCATGAATTTTAGCTTCTGCCTGCCCAATTACAGTTGTCACTTAGCTCTTCTCAGTCATTCAGAATAGTTATCTTTTACAACATAACTAATTGGCAAAAATCAGGAACATGAGTATCCGTATCAGAGGAGTGCTAAAAATGCCTCCCCAAAGGTGTCTCTAAGAATATTTTAGTCAGACTGAAGTAATCTTGTACCACCCAGAACAATCAAGAACTCAAAGCCCTTAAGGATTTAAAACTTGTCTCTCCCATACCACAGAGTAGCCCCTCGACACTGGTCTCATGGGCAGAGTGATAGTCCTTTCCGGGTTTTGCAAGTAGTAGTTGAATCCCATTTTGAAGTTAGCCTTTCATTGCCTAAGTTCTCTTCTGTCATTAAAAATAACCAAAACTTAACTGAAATATTTTTTCCAGGCTGAACAAAAATGTTGTTTCAACCAGAAATAATATTATGCTAACTGCCAAGAATCCTGAAAAATAATTTCAGGATGACCCAAAACAATGTAGCATGTCCATGCGAACAGTGATGGATTTTTTGGAAAACCAAGAAGGTGAAAAATCAGTTAGTTACACAGATTTTAGCCTCTGTCTCCTTGAAGCATAAATTAACTGTAGATAAAAGAACAATGTTGAAATGTTTTAGTCCCAAAATACTCTTTCAGGAATATATGATTATGCCAAAAACATTAACTATAGTGGACATTACTTAGCCCACACTGTAAATGAGATATATGCAAGTATACCAGATAGCTGTAAAATATAGAAACAGGCAGACAAGTTTAGTATTAATGAGAGGTCCAACCTTTTAATTCTTTATTTCTCTAGTTAACCACTCTGTGCATTAATGACTATGGAATATTTTATGAGTCATCTTCTACTATGTTCACTTAATACACTCATCATTCTTTCATCTAAAGGTAATTGTTTTCATACACGTATGGTTTGCTGAGTGTTGAAATAGCAGTCAAGAAACATTGATCTCCCCCTCCTTGATTTTATTCCTGTTTGTGAAATTAGAATCTAGAAATGTGGTTGTTCTTTTGGGGAAAATCCAAAGCATTACATTTTGTGACAGCTTGCATCACATTACTTACATACCAGAGCCTATAGATCCTGTGCAACCCATGGAAGTGCCTGATTTGGGATTAGAGCT
Source organism: Aythya ferina (assembly GCF_964211825.1). NCBI lineage: Eukaryota > Metazoa > Chordata > Aves > Anseriformes > Anatidae > Aythya > Aythya ferina. Next base: position 51,568,477 of record NC_140301.1, read on the forward strand.
CCTCTTTGATTGATCTAGAGTGGCACTTTGCATGTAAGGATGGGGATGGAACTTACCATCCTTCCTCTCAGAATAAGGAGAGGCTTTTTTAACTTTGCTGAAGTGAGTTCAAAATCTCTTCTCCTATTCTCATCTTCCACCTGAGTGAGGGACTTGCATAGGCCCCTTTAAGCATCTTGAGCCATGTCTGCAGCCTGCCTGGTGTTTTGCATCAGGAGGTGCAGGTCCAGTATGATCCTGATAACAAAGGCACTCAGACTCTGTAAGTTATTATTTAAAATGCCTTTTATTAGAGCTAACAGTATAAGAACAGCACAGATAACCTTACATTCTTTTTGATGCTGGACTGCCCTGAGCTGTGTAGCATCAAACAGGACTCATGTGCAGCATACTATGCAGACCCCATCTATAGCAGAGATTCTCCCATTTCGGTCTTTCAATATATTACATAATTTTCTTACAAGGAAACATTCTATTTATCATTTTTACAGTCAAACAGAATGGATGTTCTCATGCTGCACTGTTAGATAAAAAAAAGCAGTGCCACACAGGTGGCGTAGTTGCTCCTACCAAGTGAGAGCTGTCTGCAGGCTCTCTGTTACAACAAACTGGTAGAGTTTATCCTGTGGGCAAGGGATTTTGCAGAACAACACAGGTCTGAAGGCCACGCTATATGTGCAGCACAACACAGGCATGGGTGTACTCAGGTTAACATTACTATGGGTCACCGACTCCTCGATGTACTATGGTCTTCTGGTCAGGGTAACTACATCTTGCTGGCTGTGCCCCTCAGGCTGTTGGGAGCTGATATGCCTAAATGATATTCCTTGCAAAACTCAGATCTCTGCCTTTCTTCTCTCTTTCTTCTCCCTCCCTCCCTCCTTCTCTCTTTCCTTTTAATGAGCTGAAACCAGCCCCTCCACACACACCGTTTCTTTAAACCGTAATGTCTGCTCTCTCCCCCAGTGATTCCTTTCCTAGGCAGCACTAAAACTGAGAGGGCAATTTTCACAGGTGTTGGATGGCTTTTGCTCTCTACTACATTTGGCAAGTCACAAAATCTCTGGACTTCTGCTAATGCAAACCCCAGAAGGGCTCTTACAACAGCAGCATAGAGCTACTCAGTAAATGTCAGGTTAAGATCCTAAATGCTTTTCTGTTGTGCGTTTACCAAGGCCCTTCAATGTTGTGTGAAAACAAGTTAAAGCACATCAGGCAGTAAGGAATAGTGAACATTATGATTGCTGGGTATCACTGGCTGCTAATACAGCTATTAACTGTTGCACTGGTTTCTGCTTCTAACCAATTGTGTGATACCCAATAAATGCTTCATAATAGCACTTCTAGCAGTTTGTCCTACTTTTGAGGTTAACGACCAGTGAGATGATAGGAAGTGATAAAAGTACAAGTATGTAAGAACAGCAGCACTGAATATCCTTCCTTTACCAGACTGTGTGCAACCCTCCTCATACCTTTCCCACGAACCTCTTGAGAAGAGTTTGTTATGCAAGCCTGCAAGATGTGGTTCACACGGTAATGGATAGAGTCAGTTAAACTTCAGGGTGTCTCTTATTCTTACAGTTAGTTACAAAGCAAACATTTTTTTTCCAAACCACACCATAGAGATAAAACTAACAGATTAAAGTGCAGTAGGAAAAAAAAAAAAAAAAAAAAAAAAAAAAAAGATAAATTGCAGAAAAATTTGTTATTCATAGAAGAGCTACTTTCAGGTACTACTGTCTAATTTTTCATCATAGACAAGCAAAACAAAACAAAACAAAAGGAAGACCAGTAATATACTACATTCAGTGCTTGAGAAAGTTGATTTATGAGATATGCTGGTAACATTCCCCCAAGCAAATAAAAAAGACCACTCAATGATCTTAGGACAACATAGATAACAGCACACAAGTGCTTGAGTGACAAGTTTGTCTTACAATTTTGGTGGAAGCTCTAGGAAGAGAGAAAGAGAGAAAAGAGAGAAGGAGGAAAATACAAGAGAAAGAAGGCTGAATTACATTTGCTGTATTTAAAGTCCCATCAAGAAGCATACATATATATATAGCAAATATATTTATATACTCAGTATATTTCTTGAAAATTAGGGGCCAAATTCCAGTATTATGAAAGTAAAAAAATATTTAAGCACAATGTTAAATAGAAAGAATGCAAAAATTGCAATTATTTTAACAATAACAACAACAAATTATCAAGCATTTGTTTCTGACTTTGTGTGCCTATTGCACTTGCCATGTTCTTATTTATGCTTACTTTGGGTATACATTCATTCTTTAATGAAGATTTTGTAATGAACTACAAAAAACAGAAACATATAAAGGAATGCAATGAGCAGCTCTGCACAGGGGCCAAAATCTGAGTTCAAAACTAGCTGGTAATAGGCCAGGACGGATTGCCTTGATAATACTGGGTAAATCTGAGATGCCACTATAATTCAAGAACAGTATACCCAGTCTTGTGAGACATTCAGGAAAGAAGCTTACTGACTTCTTCAGGTTAATTAAATTGTGCATGTTTTCCTGTCTCCTATCTTCTGAGGTATTTAAACTTTTGTCATCACAAATGCACTTTGCTTTGCACCAACTTACATTCTAGAGAGTAAAATATGGACTACTCCTGGTAAGCTTACACCAGACAACTAAGGCATTTTCAGTATTTTCAAAGGAAGAAGTGAAAACAGTCCTGCTTCCCATTAGCCTAAAGAAGCCAGCATCAGTCTTGGGAGTTTCTTAGACTTCCACCCTGTCATTGTGATGAGTTAGTTAAATTGTGAAGTTATTTTTATGTCTGTATTAGTATTTTCACTAGGGCTAGAACTTGCTTTTATAGAGGCTGCACTGCCTACTGTGATAACTAACAGTATGCTAATGGTTGATTAAAAAGCATATATTTTGTGTTTGTTCATTGCTGATTTGTTTTTTTTTTTTTTTTTTTTTTTTTAATTTGTTTTGTTTTGTTTTGTTTTCCAGTCCACTGGTGGAAATTACATTATTAGCCTGTTGAAATGCTGTATCTATATAGCAGATCACAATTTCTCCAATGATTAATACCAGCAAGTCCTTAAGCTTAGAAAATAATTCTGTATACTATTGTTAGTTATGTCTTTATCTTTGAAATAAATATTTCCACTTGTTGGAAAGGAGAGAAAAAGAGAGAGAGAAAGAGAGAAAGAGAGAGAGAAAGAGAGAAAGTGAGATAGAAAGAGAGAAAGTAAGAGAGTGTGTGTGAGAGAGAGAGAGAGAGAGAGAGAGAGAGAGAGAGAGAGAGAGAAAGAAAGAAAGAGAAAGAAAGAAAGAAAGAAAGAAAGAAAGAAAGAAAGAAAGAAAGAAAGAAAGAAAGAAAGAAAGAAAGAAAGGAAGGAAGGAAGGAAGGAAGGAAGGAAGGAAGGAAGGAAGGAAGGAAGGAAGGAAAGGAAAGGAAAGGAAAGGAAAGGAAAGGAAAGGAAAGGAAAGGAAAGGAAAGGAAAGGAAAGGAAAGGAAAGGAAAGGAAAGGAAAGGAAAGGAAAGGAAAGGAAAGGAAAGGAAAGGAAAGGAAAGGAAAGGAAAGGAAAGGAAAGGAAAGGAAAGGAAAGGAAAGGAAAGGAAAGGAAAGGAAAGGAAAGGAAAGGAAAGGAAAGGAAAGGAAAGGAAAGGAAAGGAAAGGAAAGGAAAGGAAAGGAAAGGAAAGGAAAGGAAAGGAAAGGAAAGGAAGTAAGAATGAAAGAAGAACAGAGCAGAAGAAAAGGTGAGAAAGAAGGGAGACAGAGACAAGGAAAGAAAAAAATATAAATAAATTTAAAATATATAAGCAGTCTTTTTGCTGCAATTCCTTCTCTTCAATATGTTTGCCAAAGTTTCCAAGTGATGTATTTCATGCTGACATGTCACATGTTGTGTCAGTCATACTGTATTACATTAACAGATGTGACTGACAAACCCCAAAGTGACAGCACAATGCAACACATCATCAAGAAAATTAAAAAAAAAAAAAATTTCCCCAAACTATAATGAAAAAGATACTCTTAAATATTCCTCCTAATTGTTCTCTCTCTCTCTCTCTCTTTTTTTTTTTTTTTTTTTTTTTGGTTTTTTTTTTTGGTTGGTTGAGACTTTTGTGAATCATTTACAGGAGATACTTGAGTTTTATTTAAAACTGAGTGTCTGGGAGGTGAGTAAAAGTGTAAGTATGTGTGTTGTGGGGAGATGAAATCTCCAAAGATTTACAAAATAGTATGTTTTCACATAAAAAGTTATATTTGAGGCTGTTTTGACATATGTAGGTGAGTTGTATGTTCTCCTACAAATTCTTCATACCTCATCTTTTTCTTTTTAACATTTCAAGCAAGATAGGTTGTCCCAACATATTGTAGACAGATGTGAACACACACTGTCCTAACTTTAAGCTGCCCAAAAGCTGGTTAGCATGGGAACCTGCAGAGAGGTTTAGTATTGCAGCCTGGTCTCCCTTTTCTTCAAAGCAGTTACATAGCTGCATAGGTTTTGAGCAGCTGTGAGCACAGGCAAACTGAGCTTGAACTTTTAATCTGTTATCTCATTTAAATTCATCTCCATGACTGAAAATTTGTTCCTTTTGTCTCCTTTGAAAGACATACCTAGCTTCAACCTAACATGGGCTTGACAAAAAGACCTGGGTTAGCTTAAACAGTTCAGGTAGAAGAGTCTTGATTTGTTTTCTAAGCCAGATCATACTGCTGAAACTGTATTTGTAGTCTATTATTGTGCTCATTATTATTTTATTATTATAATATTATTGTGTGCTCCTTATTATCATTATTATTATATTATTATTATGCTATTATTCTGCTACCTCCGAGGCAGAAGTGTGGTGACACCCTCAGTCCTTGTATAACTCTGACAGTGCTCTGGACACTTGTATTTTTGTGTAGGACTATCTGAATTCTGTAGCACCAAGTCAGGGAGGGAAGTATACCAGTGTGATATTAATCAGAGGATGACATCTCTCTCAAGAAAAGTCCAAGTTGACAATGATGTGGCTTAGTGGTAACAAAAGCAGGATGGACAGTTTTTCCCTTCATTGAAGTCTGAATACTATTGACAGAGTTTAAATCTCTAATTTTACAGGGTTAATTTAAATTGACAAATATGACCTTTCAGATGAAATAAGCAGGGTCATGCACTGGCTGAATGCATTCAGTTAAAGTAACACCATTTAAATTGGGACTTAGATTCACTAATGGATTTCTACATAAACTGAACTGTCATAACTGTCTTTGGATACAGTTAGACCACTCCAACTGCATGTGAATGAGATATTCACTCAAGATGTAATAATTAGTGTTTTAACCATATACAAATGCTGTTACCATGAACCTGACTCAGCTGAGCTGATGCATGTTAACATGTTGAGCTGCGACTACGCAACCATATGTCTAAGCTTTCTCTCTCTCTATATATATTTATTTATTATTATTATTATTTTGTGCATGGAGACATGATTTACATCATATGTAAACAGTACCAGTAGGGTTACTAGAGAGCAATCACAAAATAATATAATAATTTGGGTTGGAAGGTTGGAAGGGACCATTAAAGACCAGCAAATTCCAATGCCCCTTCCATGGGCAGGGACACCTTCCACTAGATCAGGTTGCCAAAGCATCATTCAGTCTGGCTTTGAGTACTTCCAGGGCTGGAGCATCAACAGCTTCTCTGGACAACTTGTTCCAGTGTCTCACCACCCTACTGTATTAGATAACGTTGAGAATTTCACATGATCACTTTTAAGCAACTCTGGCAGTCTGTCACCCAGCTTTTACAAAAGCGAGCATTTACTAATGACCATAAGGTCCAGACAAAGTGTAACCTGCAGTCAAATTTTGTGTATAGTGTTATGTACAAAGGATTTAGTTGGCTGTAGAAAAGTCCCAGCCATGCTCAAGACAGCCAGGAATAAAACATAATGTTTGAAAATTCCTTCTGTTTTGGGATCATCATCTGCTGATTTACTGAACTGGGACAATGGGTGTATATACATATGTAACCTGATCCTTTTAGATGCTAACTAAACTTTTTGATGCACACAGTAAGTAATGGACTGGATATTGAAGGATTAAGCCTTAGATGTAACATTCAGCTGCCTGAAACTGATGTGGACAGATGACCTATCTTAGTTCTCTATGCCCTACTTAATCTGCATGGATATATGAAAAGCTATTCTTTCGACTCCTGCCTAAAAGTTATTCTCACTCCAACTTCAACGGGAGAAGTTGCTATTAACTTCTCTGCTTGAAAACTTCTGGCCAAAAATGTTATGTAATATACATATTTTATTGTGAAAACATGTTGTCCTCTGGTTTATAACAGGAACTGATAACCACTGGACATACGCCTCCTAAGCAAGCTGGGTTCTTTTATACCATACACAGCCTCTACCTTCCAACAGTGTGTTAAACAAAGAGGGTTTGCACACTTTCATTTATTGTGCTGGACGAAGCCCACACAGGCTAAAGTACCAGTGAAGTCGTTAAGGGTGCATTAATTCAGGGTGAAAAAAAGGACAAGAAAAAAAAAAAAAAGAAACACTGCTTCAAAAGACCTTTTCTTTTAAGCGGTCCCTGTTTCTTGTCAAAAGCTTTGGGATGGATGGCCTATTCCAAAATCTTTTTGTGGATTTTGCATACAAATTCTGCAGATAGCAGAGGGAGAGGGGAGGGTCAGCACAGCAGGACCTAAGATGTTAGGATGAATCTAAAGTTCCATTGAAACATTCTGCCTGTCTAAAATAGAATTATTATTTTATTTTATTTTATTTTATTTTATTTTATTTTATTTTATTTTATTTTATTTTATTTTATTTTATTTTATTTTTTTTATTTTATTTTATTTTATTTTTTTAAACTACAGAGGAATAGATGGATATTAAAAAGATACCTACTGCTTCCTTTCTCTTGTGGCTGGCTGCAAAGAACCTGCATGACCGTAAGTGGAGATGCGACAGATAATTAGTGTAGGGCAGACTTCAAAATGTTTGCAATATGCATCCAAAAAGTTTGCATGCTTATCCAAACTTCTTTGGTCTAGAGACAAGGCTGACAGACAAGCTTTCTTTTTAGGATATTCATGCCACCACCTGGTTGTCAAATAGTCTGAAACATTGCAAGAATATACTCCTGTGTGATGTTTCAGTAATTAGGCCTTTGAGTTGTGTTTGGATTAAGGTTGTGTACATCAGCATAGTTCTCATGACGTCCGCTCAGGATCTGTCTCATAAAATTCAAAGGGAAGTTAGAATAAAACAGCATCAATGCAATTCATTCCTTTTCTTTTTTTTATATTCAAGGAGGGATCAGTCTAATTTTGGTTTAGTTTGAGGTTTCATCTGCTTGTACCAGTCATACAGAAAGTATCAAACAAAAGTCCTTGATGCAACAACTTCATGAAAGTGCTCATCTATATCAGTGAATGTCACCAGAGCCACATATATACCATGAACAACCATATTATTGGGACTGTGCAGTTGTGTATGATGACTGTTTCAGCAGAGGTTTGAATTCTAGTACTTTTACCTCAACTTTTTTTTCTTTTTTTTTTCCCTTGTTTCTTTGTTAGCTAAACCGTTCTGTGTTTGCAATTTCTTCAATTCAAACAATAATTCATTTAAAAATAACCACCCGACTCTATCTCATGCTATACCCTAAATGACATTACTATGACTTGATACTGACTCTAATGTCCAACTCTAAGGTCTCCAGGTCACTGGACTGTTTGGGAACACCACTGAGAAGAGGTGCTGGGGCTTGTCTGGAAGAGCCCATGCACAGCTCCTCTTAGCCAGGTGAAGAGAAGAAAAACTCTGAACAACTAGCAAGTTAGCTGAAGGTTGTGGATGTGCATTGCAGCCTAGACAGACAACATGAAAACAGATGAATGTATGAGAGCAATGAAGGTCTGATGAAGAGCTAGGGTTTTCAGATTAGAAATAAAAGCCTCCAATTAAATGTTAATAATAACAACAATAAAGGATACTTCCCTATGAAGTCAATAGTATTGCTGCAAACATATCCATAGCTTCAAAGCCCATCTTTACTGGAGGATGATGAGGAGAGAAAAACTTAACTTTCTATGCCAAAAGGACACTGGCAGGTTCCAGAACTGGCAGGGAGTGCCACCTTGGTCTTTCAGTTGACTGTCCTTCTACTTCAGGTTATGAGTGCAGAACTGAGAACATCATGATGACCACAGTCATGGTGCAGCTAGATTTGGCTGAAAAACAAGAAAACTAAAGATTTTCTTGTGTCTATATTGCACTCTGGGAATTTGGCTTGGCTTCATATACCTAAGTGATCCTGGGACTGATTTCAAATTTGCAGCTGTTTTATTATCCGATCTTGGATTCCTTTCTAAAAGCTGTCTCATGTTCCACCTTGCTTAGTGACAACATAACCACAGAGGAAAGTTACCTGGTTTGCTACCAAAACATTTCACAAAAACTATTAGCCCCATTATCTGTTACATAATGGGGCAGAGGTATCACCTGGGTAGGGTCCAGTTTTAATCTGCTTTAAAGTGTGTTTTAAAAGGACATGGCTCCACTATGAAGCACATTTAAAACATTGGGAAATCCTCATTTTGTGGGCTAACACTGTTCGATGGATGTTAATGTTAATGTCAGTATTAACAGAAAGCAAAATTCAGGGCTTTGTAAGGAAGCTATGATGTCTTTATTATTTATCAGTGGGGCAGTACCAACGTTGGTTTTACAGTCATGACTGATTGCTGAAAGTCTGAAAAACAATGTTCAGGGATAGTAGAAAGGAAAGCAGTCTGTCATTTCTGCTATCCATTCTCCTGACCCACCACAGGCTCATGCGAAGATGTGATTTGCTTATCTGCATTTTGATTTTATTCAGTAGTCATTGTCTCTGAAAATGTGCAAATAAAATAATGAAGAACATGGTAAAACAGAGCAGGAAAGAAATCTCTCTCTATTTAAAGCAGCTGTTTGTGTGCCAGCTGCTTAGTAACAAATACATCTTTAATGAAATCAAACAATTCAGCAGGATTTATAGATTGCTAACAATTGTTTTAAATACAGTCTGGTAGGCTGGGCTGTTTGCATCTTTTTTTTTTGTCCAATTAGTTCAGTTGGTTTGAATTAGATACTTTGCTATTATCTTAAACTCACTACACAGCATATTATTTCCAACCAGAATAAAGTGTGGGAGAGATGCATAGAATAAAATATTTTGATGCCATTCCAGCAGTTTAGAGGAAGACAGCAGTGTGCCTTGTCAAGCTCTTTCACCTCAGCAACTGTAGTTCAAATCCATCCTGAGATCTTGAGTGAAGAGGATGTGGTGTTCTTTTCTTGGATCCTGTTGAACAGTGGAAAGGACAAGGACCCCTATTTTTTTTTTGTGGCACTTCAGAGCCAATTTTTGAAAGAAGGATAAGAGAGTCCTGTGGAAACTTAAATCTTAGGGCTGACCTCTATCTGCCTGTAGTTCCACTCTTGCTAAAATTGAGGGGAAATATATAAGCACTATTGCAAGCTGATGGGCTAGATGGCACAAGAAGTCCTTTCAGTCCTGTTTTCTGTGAATTTATGAAAATGCACCAATGACTACAAAATTGAAGAAGTTCTATTCCCAGACAAAGCGTTGATTTTTCATAGAATTACCTATCAGTCATATCAGTACTAGTCAGAATTCCCTAAGCACCTAGCTATTTTCAATACACCTGCAGAAACATTAAAGTATTCATTAAGGGACTGATCCTGCAGGGCTTTTAGATTCAGCAAAGACTGTCTCAGGTTTTGTGGGAATTTTTAATATGAAAGCATTGAAGGGCTAGACTCAAACATGCATGCTGTATATAGCAGAAGTATGTGAAGTTCATTGTTGGTGATTTCCACTATTTTTTCTCTGCTTCAGTAAGCATGAGAAATATTGTATTCTAAGTGTTGGACACACCTCACAGAACCACAGTACCAAGCTGAGATAACCATTCAAAAGCACATACAGCTAAGAAAACAAATGGAGTAGATAATTGACTAAAAACACTAATGTGTTTTTCTGAATGATGTGTTTAGACAAACAAGTGCTGGCATATGATATATTGAAACTAAATGGTAGTTTGAAACTGTAGATTCTAGGGCCCCACACTGTGGGGTAGGGCTATCAAAATGTTCACAGATAAATGGCTTTGTTAAGTCTCTGCTCATATAACAGCTATCCACACAAGCAGACCCGTTGTTGTCATTATGGTTATTCAAGTGCGTTAGAACTGCTGACAGCAAGTGTGCAGAATGGGACTCATATATATTTTCAAACTAAATGGTTCACATGAAGAATACTGGTTTATCTGAGACTGACGATCCTTTTGGAATACACTGTGCTTCATTCTGCATCTTTATTTTGTGTCAGGCATTTTGATCAGTGCATGAGAAAGGCAGAAACATGCACCGTACACCAGAGAGCAACCCCAACCCACAATACCACCTGTTAAACTTGTAGTGTCTTTATATCCAGCTCCAGATCCATATCTTCATATACCTGTGTAGTCAAGTCAAGAACATATTTTTCCATGTTAGATGTAAGTCCCTAGTTCTTCCAAGCATTTCATCATAACAAAAGCATTTTTTTTTTTTTCATATCTCTTCTAAAGTAAGCAGAAATCTCTTGTTCACTACTGCACTACCCGTCAGGTGTTGTGGTGGTAGGGTGCAATTGTTATGTGGACAAATAAGCTATGCTTCCTCTTGCACAACACCTCAAGCACAAACCTGTCACTACCATGGTGAAGTTGGAGGAGTGGGGCATGCTGATGTTGCTCAGCCTATTGCCTCTTTATAAAGTTTCAGCATCACTTCCAGCAGATTATCTGTGGTGTGAAAACAGCCTGGCTATCAAGTAAGGCTTCTGTGTAACACTTAGCTGACACTGCAAATCAGTAAGACCATTAAAACCACCAGCCTAGATCAGCACCTGATAACAAGTCATTGACTATTGGTTTCAATATGCTTTTTAAGGGGTATGCAGAGCAGAAAATCATTTATTATAATGTATGCTACTGGTGAGGAAAGTCTGTTTTGACATCACGGGCTCCTATTCACAAGGATGAATAGCTTTAACTGGGATTGTTGAAGGTTACCACAATGGCTCCTCTTTCTTTCAGAGGTCTTTGCTGCTGAGTTGCAGTTCACAACTGGGTATTTTAAAATGGATCCTTGTCCTGAGCTCCAACTGTACAGGCATAGTAGTTGTTATGAGAACAACTATCACATCATGGCAGTGGCAGCAGCATCCTCTGGGGGGGCTGTGGCATCTGGGTGTGAGTGAAAAACATTTTGATGATCCGATTATTGTTCATGTATCCTGACAGAAACAGTCAGTGCTTCGTAGAACGCCATTTCATATTCCAACAAATTCAATTTGATGCAGTACTTGTAAGAATATATACTACAGTGTGGTTTAATGTTTACTGAGATTCTATCTCCAGTCAGTGATAGGTACTTTAATAGATCTTCAAAAATACTATTATTATTATTACTAATATAGTAGAAGCCACAAAAGAGGGTTCAGGCTTCCTTGTGCCAGGCACTATACACTTACTAATAAACAGTCCTTGAGGTCAAGGTTTTACACACTAGCTAGATGAAAAGGAGAGGGAAACAAAGGCAAAAGGAGACAAATTTATTTATTTATTTATTTTCCAGATGCATTCATGGAAGAAAAACAAACTGAGCCTTGGAAGGAGAAGACATCTATATGTCTTCAGCTATAAATTTTGTTCACAAATTGTATTCAGTTGTTGACTTATCACTTATCAGATGAGATATCTCTGCAGACTATTTCTTTTCTAAATTCTTTGGAAGAGTAGGAACACTATTATTGTGAAAACACACAAGAACAGATGCATGCAATAAAATTAAGGCTTTCATTATTTTAAGACTGAATGGAATGATGCATGTAGTATTTCAAGTCCCACTGATATAAATATATAGTAGTATCAGCAGACCTACATGTGTTACAGTAATAAGATTTATATTTCTTGACCTAGAGACCTGAGCTATAGCTGAATCCCTGTGGTGCTATAAGTTGGACATAAACATATTCTTACTCCTCCACAAGCCAAAATCAGAAAATATTTCTTTTCCAGTCTTCCTACCAATTTAAAGTAGAATGCAAATGAAAAATTTGGTTGAGCTACAGTGAATACATTTGTTAACTCCTCTCCAGTTGAATATAGAAAACAGCTAATCTGGCTTTGTGCAAATCAATGCATTGATATGCACTGATATTGATATCAGTGCAAATATCAATGCAAATCACTGCATTGATATTTGAATGTTTAGTAGCATTCAAAACAAACACTTTTTTCTCTCTCTCTTTTTTTTTTTTTTTCTTTTTTTTCCTCTTGTGAAGAGAATCTAAACAGAATCTAAGTTGGGTAAAGCTCAGGAAAAGGTCCATAGAGAGCAAACATGCAAGCAAAATTAATGGGTGGAAGCAGTTTGATCAAGTGCAGACATCTGTAATGTACACAGCATATCCCCTCCTGAAGCAGACACTCAACTACATCAGACAAATTGTTTCCTAAAGTTGCCTATTTCTCCCAGTTGAGTGCAGGGTAACTGTCTCAGATGTACGTGCCTACACTGCAGATCTTTAAAGTTAGATGAGAACAATCCCACGTGACATGACCTGTCTTAGTTCTCAGCAGAGAAGTTCAGCTTGCAAGGAAAAGTGAGGCTGTCCATCTGGACTTTTAGGTACATAATTTTATATTACTTGTACCACTAAAAGAAAGGTGCAAATTGAGCTCAAAGTTGCTTGACTTTAAACATAAATAGAGATTCTGACTTGTTTCTTTCATGAGAGACAAAACTGAGAAGCAACCTTAACTTAGTTCTTTCCTGGATGTTACATTCAGTCCTAATTTGAAAAACAATGATAAGAAGGTTCAAATGGAGAAAGGAAATGCTTAAAAAAAGTACCTTTGACACCATGGTTGTGTATCTGCACAATCACAAAGAGATTTTCTGTATGAAAAATGTGTGGGGATGGATTCTAAGCAGAGAGGTTTCACATTCCTTAAGCGTATGACTCAGAATGAAGCCATTTTAAATTAGAAACATTTTTGGCAATTTCAGAATAGATGGGTGGGAAAAACCCTACTCCAACTTTCCTACACTTTTTTTTTTTTTTTAATTTTTTATTTTCCCTTAATTCTCACTGTAGATCATGTACCCTAAGCACTTTTGTTTCCTCTGTTTATTTTGCATGTACACCCTCCATTTAATCCATCACCCTTTCTTTTGTTCCTCCCTATCCTTCTTCTAATTTGTTTACTTCTTCTATTTTCTTCTTATTATAGATTTGATCCAAAGGCAGCTCAAGGCATGGGGAGACATTCCACAGACTTTGGTAACCTTTGTATGAAGACTGTCCCTTGCAGTCTTCCTGTTTAACCATATTATGCCTTATTAACCTGCTATATTGATTCTCTCCAGTTTTCCCTTTTCCGGAATCTACTTCTGTCATTATCTTCGTTGTGCAACCAGACTAATTAAGCTGACATTGAAAGGCCTCTTTTTTTACTTGAAGATAGTCTTTCAAAATCACAAAGCCTGGCATTACCAGTGCCTTAAAGAAATACAAAATCTTCATAAACCCAAGCTTTCCATTCTGCTTACTTGAACTGTCCAGTTGGCTTCATCCACAACAGATCATAATATATCACAGAATCATAGAGTCCTTTAGGATGGAAAAGACCTCCAAGATATCAATCCTAACTGTTAACCTAGCACTGACAAGTCTACCACTAAACCATGTCCCTAAGCAACACATCTACACATTTTCTGAATACCTACAGGGATGGTGACTAAACTGCTTCCCTGAGCCTGTTCCTATTCCTCACAACCCTTTCAAAAAATAATATTTTTCCTAATATCCAACCTAAACCTCTGCTGGTGCAACCTGAAGCCATTTCCCTTGAGTCAACTCAGACATAGACTATGTCCATACTCTAGCCTACAGCAAACAAGAACTAATTATATTTGACATTTGAGAAGGTGAAAGATGGGATAGGAGGCATGTGTGTCTCTGTGTGTGACAGAGGAGGAACCACAGAGAAGAGAGGCTGAAGGAGGAATATTTTCAGGTGGATTGGCTTATAGCACACTGGTCCAGGCTGGAAAATGACAGAGGGTTTAAGTCTTCCATATCTTCACTGCTTTTGGTTGTTCTTTTCAACATATGATGTGGCCCAGTAGCAAGCATTTTTAATTTCGCATGTTCAGACATGTAGTAGATAGTTACACATGTGCTATTGAACATCTATAAAACCAGATGCCAAATATCAGGGTCACACATTTTAACCAATTTGTAATGGATTTCTCTCATTTTATCTACTTAAGAACACAGAATTGCAAATTTACAGGAGTAAAATTCAGTTTGGCTGCCAAACCTTACAACGTAATTAACCGAGACTTTATATATATATATATATATATATAAAAGTAAAAATAATAAAAAAGAAATAATAATTTGCAAGCTAGCACATTATTAACATATTAGTACTCTGACCCTTTCTGTACAAGGCTTATGAATTCAGTTATGCTGCATCTTGCTGCATCTATAGGATGCTGTGACAGACGTAGAAAAGTGAGGTAATGTAGCTCAATTACACCAATCAAAAGGTTGCTGTGTTCAAAGACAAGGATTAGTGTTAATAATTTTTCTCCAGGGAAGAAAATGCTGGATCCAGGTTCCTTCAGGGCCTGTAGATCCTTGTCAGGATGCAGAAAGGAAAGGATTTTTGTAACTAGGTCATTTCAGCTTCTTTTGTTTAGCAAGAATGGCTTGTGAGATAAAACATTAGGAGATGCTTCCCTGTGTAATTGTTATTTTATTATGATTGATTACATTTTCTAAGGTTAAATAAAAACATTTGCGAATGGTAATTGCTTAAACCTTTAAAAACTCTCATAAAAACACAAAAACTATCTTCAATATTGGTTCAAGATTCTAAAATTACACTTATACGATGGAATAATAATTATAGAAAGTGCATATAATACACAGGTATTACTGAATTTCTCTTCATACACTTGAATACCATGTTTAAATTGTCTGTTATATTGCAGTAATAAAGAGTAGCCCAAGCAGGGACATTACATGCAAATCTCTCTGCAATCAGTCTATAATGTTTGCTTCCCTTCTTCATCATTAAAGTAAAAATCTTATAGTAGAGAGAAGTGCAAGCAAGAAGTTGCAGCTCTAGCAGACAAAA